>NC_053450.1:24419189-24719189 GCF_015227805.2 Hirundo rustica | reverse complement strand
TCAGGCAGAAATCACACTGCAATCTGGGCTGTAGGGAGCTGACAGAGCCATGAGTGAGCACAGGTAACATCTCAGCTGCCGTATTTTGTCCTGAGGGCTGCACTCATTACACTCATTACACACTGATACAAGTGCTACAAAGGGAGATCTGTGCCTCTTGTAAAGCTGGAATTAAAAATCTAGGCCAGAGAAGACAGATAATTTGCCCTAGGAAAATCTTTATCCCAAAAGCAAGCATAAATATGGTCTGAAAGATATTTCTTATGAGTGGGCTCTACCATCCATCTCTGTTGTGCAAGAGAAGCATGCAGAAAAGAAAATATTCCAAAACTAGTCTGAGACAAATAGAAACAGGAACAATTAAAGAGGCCACAAGTGAACAGCAGAAACTAGGAATAGAGAAATGCATTTTCTCATATCTGCCCCTTCCAGTCACTGAATCACAGAGTATCTCAAGTTGGAAGGGACCAATGAGGATCAAGTCCAATTCCCTGCTCCTCACAGGATTACCTAAAACTAAACCACATGGCTGAGAGCATCATCCAGATGCTCTCTGAACTCTGAAAAAAGATTGAACCATATGAACAATATCAGAAACTTCTATCAAGTTCTTTCAAATGTGAAATGTTTACCACAGCAATCCCACAGCTCTGTTCTCCCAGTCCACAGTGCAGGTGTATTTCTGGGGTTACCTGCGAGTTTGAGTCCCCCTCAGTGCTGTCTTAGATGGGTAAGCACTCAGCCATTTGTGTGCCCCTTCCTGGAGTGAACTCCTTGATGATGGATCCTTAACCCAGGCACATTTGTCCTCTATCACTTTGGGAAAGCCTTTGAGTGTCATATTTTGTGAAATACATCGGTTGACTTACCAGGACTTGTGTGTGTCTGCCTAAGAAAGAGTACTGCCTAAGTGCCGAGAAAGTTAATTATGTACAGAATAATTAATAGCAATTTACTTAGTGCATCTATATACTTGCAAAAATAGAAGTTGCATTTGAAGTGCTCCTATTGGTTTGAGAGTACCTGCTTTAACCAGTGCTTTTCCTTTCCTGGCCTGTCAACCCAGGGAAGATTTTGCAGATGGGAGTATTCTCAGATGAAAAAACGTGGCCACTGAGCACTATTTGCCTGCAGTGAAGATGTGTAGCTGAAGATTTATGAGTCAATTGTTTTTTAATAATAAACAAATAGGTTTATGTTGCTTGACAGAAGTAAGACAGGCTCTGCATTGCAGGGAGCCCAGCCATGTTTGCTCAGCCAAACACTGACCAAAAGTCTTCCTCGGTAAAAGTAGGAAAACCCACATTTGCCTTGCTGTCTCCAGTTCAGAAGCTAACAATCTCTGTTTCTGAACACTTTGCAACCCATGCTCCAAAACTTATTCAGAAAACCTCAGATTTCCATTGTTCACGGCCTTTGCAGGATATATCAAACCCTTTAGTATGACTATAACTCAAAAAGAGCCTGACTTATAGCATGGATGTGAGGCCAGGCAAGAGTACAGCTCTCACAAGAGGCAAGAATCCTATCATTTTGTCATGAAGTCTGAGACATGTAGCTGAAAAAAGCCAAGATAAAAATGTGAGTAAACATTTTCCATGAGAAGGGACCCCCCTCGTGCCAGAAATACATTTGAAGGGAGAACTGAATGTACACCCATTTATAGAGTTGGCTGCTTGAGTTTCTCTGCAGATCCACCTTAAAATGCAATTTTTTATTTATTTTTTTTTTTAATTCCCTTAAAGCTGCACATCCCAGCTGGCATGTCCCAGTCCCATAAATGTCTCAATATAATACACCATCATTGTCTGATGTATGGGCTTCCATTTGGTGTACCATGTCCAAAGAATATTTCTTCGTGCTTGAATGACTCGTGTATGAGGAGATTAATCTCTCTGGGGGAGAAATTGGTGTCTCTCCTATGGAAGCAAGTTGCTATGTGCACATTAGCTGCTGATCTCACTCATGTTCTTAATATTCAGGGTACAGCTTCTGTCTGCCATAAAAATCCTTTTGTCTTTCCACAACTTGATGTACTTTTCCAGCTCTGCTTGCAAAACAAAAGGAAAAATTTAAAATTAACCATTAAAATAGTACAGTGAAACAACATACTATTAATTTTTAACTTGTAATTCTGTTTGCCATTCATTCTAGGTGCCAGGTAGTCTTACTTTAGCCTGTAGCTTTTCTTTAGCCTGTAGCTCTTAACAAGAGGATGCAAATAGCTGGCTTTATTAAGTGAAGAGGACATCTGTTTTGATTTAGATCAGCTCCCCAGATTCCCAGAGACAAGGTTTAAGCCTATACCATTTTGATTGCTGGCAAGAAAATATTTAACAGGCAGCTTCTGTCTTTGAGAGGAATGAAAGCACAACATGCACATATCACTCGATGTACATTATCACTTTCTTGTTGGCTAAGAACTAAACTTTATGTTCCAAATGTTTTCATCAATATGAAAACTTCTTGTGAGCTTTCTTATTCCTTGCTTGTTTCAAACTCCACTTTTGCATCCAGTGAGCAACAATAGAAAGCAATAAATACATTAGCGCCATAAGTAAATTCGTGAATAACCTGAATTCATACTGTAAACTGCAATTTGAAAGATGAAGCAATGGTTCTCCCAGAAAGGAGACCTTATCCAGGCAATTACATTTATATTCAGAGACTTAATTTCATTCAGCTTTGTCTTTTATTGAAACCTATCAAAAACTTGAGGCTGCCGCAGCCAGTGCCACTAAGCAATCTAGAGCTATTAATTAGTACACCCATGTTTTTGCCACAACAAACATTTTAATTTGTCCTCTAAACAGTGTTCATGATATCAGCCCTTTACTCCTGTTTTATTTCTGTCTGTGTGATATACATTACACATGAGAGAGTCCTACGTCCATATGTCCACAAACTGCAGTGGACATATGGCAGCATACAGAAAAGCGGTCTTTTACATTTTGCATACTATTATCATGGAGGCATTACAGCATCCCTTTATGTCATGTTGCTATTTAGTCAAGTTTGTGTCATGTATTTGAACCTTCTCAGCTGGCTTGATTTATTCTAATTGTAGGCATCGGGTTAGTCTATTTGTAACAAGCAGTGTGCGGAAATTGCCCCAGTAATGACTCCTGCAACAAACGTAATTTATTTAGCTGATTACAAAGAAATGTTGGTTATACTTGAAGAAGAGAACAATAAAATGTTTTCTTTTTAGGCCTTTATTGAATGTTATTTGTCATTAGTTCTCTGTCTAATGAAAGGAGATCTATCTATCTATCGATCTATAGATATAGATAGATAGATATAGAGATATAGATATAGATATAGATATAGATGATATAGATATAGATAGATATAGATATAGATATAGATATAGATATAGATATAGATATAGATTAGATATAGATATGACTGAAAGAGTGCAGAAGACAAAGGAAAAAAACAGCCCACAGGAAGGATTTATGTTTCATTTTGAATTCTAGAAAGTGGGGTAATCTCATGAAAAGTCTATTGAAAAAATTATGCCCATTAGAGAATGTCGGCTTGAAATGTCCAGCCTTTGCAATACAAACTGCAGGCATTTCATATAAACAAGGTGCATCGTAATAGGGGATATATGAAGGTGTCCACTTTCAGGCATTCAGATTAAAAAAAGTCTCATGGAGAATGAATTTTTCCCAGCCAGCTCAAAACAGACACCGTTGTTTGGAATAACACTAATAGATTCTGACAGGCCAAGCTCAGAAGAGATACTTGTATGAGCATGAGACTTATTGGATGCATATCCACAGAACCTCCTGTCCAGCCCCTGTGGTCTCACTCTCAACATTTTGCATGCTTTTTTTTTCACTTTTTTTTTTTCTCAAAATATTCTAAGAAAAAATGATACATAAGTAAACCAGAAGAAGAGATTATAACTGCACTGGATGTGTCTTCTAATGAGATAAGGTCTAAAAGCTCCCCTCAGACCAGCTGTCCAAAGACATGGCCCATCCACTCCAGTCCACTGAATGGGCTCTCTTTCAGGCACCTTCCAAGGTCTACTCCATTTTAAGGAGCCAGTTACTGCTGGAGGTGTCAGTGTCTCTTCAACATATATGGAAAGAGTACAAGAAGGAGAGAGATTAGGTAGCCACATGCCTAACACTGTCATTTTATTTGGCTTATATCAGGCAAGAGTAACTACATTCTCAGACTGAAGTTTCCTCCAGACAGAAAATATACTGCAGAATAAAATGGAGCCTCTCATTATCTGTAAATCTTTACATTAGTCTTTTTATCTAATGTTTCAAGGACCATAGGCCATAGTGCCTTTCCATCCCTTTGAAACAGGTGCTCCTCTGTTGGACGTTCTGCACACAGAGCTGATGACAGATTCCATGTTGCTGCACAATGTACTGGCTGCCAACATTTCCCAGAGCCAGCACTGGCTGACAGTGCTCAGGGTTCATGGTACCATGAGCTGGTTCTCCCACTCTCTGCCTGACATCATTTGTGCAACACAAAATTGAGCGTGGTGAGAGAAAGGCAACAGATCCTTTGGGCATAAATAAGCAAATCTAGGTATAAAGTCTGCTCCTGCCAGTCTAAACCAGTTTCTTCTGATGTCATAGTAGAGATCTAACAGATGCTGGCAAGAGCAGACCCCCTCTTGGTATTTGAATGATTACTGTCAGATGCAAAAATACATCTGCAGTTTTATAAATAATAGCAAGGCAATATATTGGCTCAAACAGCACGAATAATTTCTCTTTAAAGACTTATACACAACAAATTAGGGGACAAAAAGCCAAAGGCTAAAACTCTTCTCCAGCTATCCTGAGCAAAGCTAAGTCACTCTGCTGTTTCTGGCGCTGGGAGAAGTCGGAGTAGCATCACCACACACCTCCTTTCCAAGGTGGCACAGGGGAGAAAGGTCTGAGAGCCTTAATAGTGCAAGAGCCCTGTGCAGACAGACAGACTGACGACAGCGCTGTGCCTCCCACATTGTGGCTACCAACTTGTAGAAGGTATAACCAATCTGGTTTCCTCAGGCTAAGCAATAAAGGTTCTGAATATAAAGGTTAAGTAATAAATACAAAGCAAAACTATTCCTTCAGTTCTTGAATAAAACATTTCAAGAAAGTGCAGCACTAATGGATTTGAAAAAATAAGCACAAAGTAGCGATGTAGCACCATGTGTCCTCAAGTGCACAGAACATCATGCACATTGACTGGTTTAAATTTTATGCAGCTTCGCCCCACATATTTCAGATGAGAGCAGTAATGTTCCCTTCAGTTCTGCATTTCCTTGTAGCAGCAGGTATAAGGGGATGCTCTTTTCCTTGTGTTCATTAAGCACCTTCCAAGCAGATGATAAAGACAGTTGCCAGCTAAACTAAGTGTGGATTAAAACTGCTTTTCATGTGCCCAGCTACAATAGTTACTTGCCAACAAGTATTCTTTTTCTTTCTCTCCCCAAACTGTTAGTGTAGGCAAAAATGTGAGTGCTAAACTAATTTCCAATTTAAGTATAAACTTCCTTCCAGGATGCATTTCTTGGCTGGGATGGAGAGTCCAGCTCCCCCAGTTCCATTCAGTTCCACAGCGACTACACTGTCCCAAAGGCCTTTACCTCTCCCAAGCTCCAAGTCTATGGCATGGGAGAAAAAAAGCATGACAACTTGAAGGTAGAGGATAAGTGATCAGGAACAAATACGAGGGCTTGTTAACTGAGAGAACCAATTCAGTATGTCTAGTTCTCAGCAGACTGATCCCAGCATGTGGCTGTCTGTTATGTCCCTTATTCCTGGTGGACTGGATTTTATCTTTTTGGAATGTATGCTTAGAGGTCCATTGCATTTGAAAAGCACACAGCTCCACCTGTGCTATCCAAAGGATACAAAAGCCCCCCAATGAGGTCATGGCTCCACAGGGTCGGTCGTGATATCACACCTACCTAAGGATCTGCCCCAGAGTACCTTTTTGGTTTCTCTAGTCAATCCACGTGCTCTAGTTAAGAGAGATTTGAGGTTTGCTTGTTTTTTAAAATCTAGCATGATTTTAGCTGCCTGCTTCTAAAATGTGAGGAATACCACAGTGCAAAACAACCACAACAGCAAAAGGACTCTAAGGCTAAGAACAAAAAGGGAAGTTCTGCCTAAATCCTTACTTCGAAAAAATAACTAAAAAATGGAAAGTCCTTCCTGCAGCAGACTGAGCACAGCATATACGCCAGAAGGATCCTTAATGCTTTGGGAATATGGGACAAAACAGGCTGTTTTATCTTCTGTCACATCATAAAAGTGAATTTGTGCACAGTTGTAGGTACAGAACACACAAATATGAAGCGTAACAAATAGCACACTCTCAGGTCCAAGCTTATTCCTCTCTTTTCATAACTCCTTCACAACTCTTTCACAGCTCTTACTTCAAGTTCCAAAGGACCTGAATGAGGAGCCTGGGTTTTTTGCAGCACTACCTGTACAGATGAGGAGGGAGGCAGAGGAGAGAGGCAGACAAGGGAGACATGGGGAAAGTAGGCTTAAGGGCTTGCTCATAACCAGTCATTCCTCATTGGCAGGGGTTTAGATGACCCTTTATGAACTCCAGCTTGGACCAATGAAAGTTTTCCTTACCTAGGTCTGTACCTGTAGCCCACACCTCTTTTAATCAAAATTGTTAAAATTACTGAAGCTTCCAGTTTTCATCTCCTCCTCTGCCCACCACAAATCAGCAGAACACTCCTTGCCTTGGTCTCCTATGGGAGTTCCCGTTTCTGTAGTTCTGTATGTCATCTTCTCACCTCATTTTGTGCTGTCTTCTCTTGTATCTTACCCTTACCAGCGAGATTTCCCTTCACTGCTGCTACCCTCACCTCATGACTGGGCACTGCTGCGTGGTACGGACAAGCCCACAGCCACAGCAGGTCAGAGCAGATTGCCAACAGGCCTCCACAACCTGGTTCTCATCCTCGTCCTGACCCCCAGGAAATGCTCCACACCCCGAAGGCCAAACGCTTCCAGCATGGAAGGCAGGGCAATGCTTTCCCAGGCTCCGCCGAGCGCAGGGGGAAAGGCAGAGCTGCAGTGTAATCAGAGGGCAGCGACCTCACAGCTGCAAACTGTAACCTTTTAGAAAGTGTTTAATGCAGTCTTTATGGCAGCCATTATTTTTACAGTGTTTTCACTTGGAGAAAGAAAACAGAGTAAATGTTTACAACAGCTTAACTAAATAAGTTCAACAGGTGAGGTGTGGCCCTCACCTGGGCCAGTACAGCCCACCCAGCAGCTCACAACCCTCAGTGTCTGGAAATAAAAAGGGTGGTTGAAAATGGACCTTCACTCGGAAAGGAAAAAGTTTCTTTCCCTGCTTCAGTTTTTGTTTGTTTCTTTAAGTAACAGACTGTTTCAGAAAAATAAACACACAGAAGGGCTCAGGGCAAAGATACATTTTGTATACAGCTTTAATGAAAACATGTTTTTCTTGTTAACACCTTGTTATATCCTAAAATCACAATACAGAAAAAACTGTGAATAAGGCTGTGTGCATAGACATCTCAGATTTTTAATGAAATTCAGAAACCAGCGTAGCTTCCCCCACACGCTCGCCGCTACTGCAGCATCGGCAGCTCTCGGTGGGTGTGACCCTGGCTGAGCGCTACCTGTGAGCGGTCCCTGCACACACCGGGCTGCGAGGACTGCCCGAGCACAGGTCTGCAGTACCAAACTTCTCACCACGCTGAAAAGTGCAGGAATGATGAGATACAACCGTCAAAGACACAGGCCCACAGTATTGTTTTTCATTAGAGCTCACTGTCGCAGCCTAACAGACAGGCTGCTTTCATATAAGCCAAAAGCAATCGTCCATAGGCTGGCCAAAATATCAGAGGAATTACTCTGCACAGCCTCTCTGAGTTTGGGGTGGATTTTTGCTTCACCACATTATGATTAATACCTCGCCAAACACACGCTATCAGAAGCTTTTATCTGAGCAGCTTCATAAGGCCCTTCAGTACTCAACACAGTGTGTTCCACCCAGGAGATAATATTTCCGTTTCAAAAGATGTTAGCTGCTTCTTTCCAAAAAAATTTCATAATTTAATTCCCCGCTGAAATACGTCAGCTGAAACCGCTGGGCTGCAGAAGTTAGATGGGATTCAGAAGACAACAGCTGCCACACAGAGCTGGAGAGAATATGCCTTAAAAAAAAAAAAAAAAAAAAAAAAAAAAAAAAAAAAAAAAAAAGTAATACATTTCTCTGATAATGACCCCAAAGTGACTCTGTTCCCTGGTAATAATCCAGAGCCCCATGTTTCTGCGATCTGCTGGGCCACCATGAAAGAGCAGCACATTGCTGTAATGAGTGATGGCACTCAGAGAAAAAATCTTGGGACAATGCTGATGCTGGAAAGTGGGCACTGGTTGTTCTGCAGGTAATGAAATATTACTTGTAACAAGGAGACAAGAAAAGATGATACTGGAAATTGCCAATGTTTGAACTCTGAAACTCAGTGGGAGGGATAAGAGGTACAGTTTTTGTGAAATACCTTGTTCTCAGGAGATTCAGAGAAAAATCCGTGCTTTGGGGCACCTGAATGTTCACTAAGATCAACCCTTAAAGAAAAAGCTTGAATTCCCTCATACATTTAGTGGCAAGAGGGGGCCTTAAAACAGGATTTAGACCCACTTTATACCACATTATTAATACCAAGGAGTCATAAAAGACCTTTATTGTTATTGCAAATCGGACTTTGAATCCCAACCGAGTACAAAAACTGAGTCTGCACTAGAATATCAAACCCAGACTTTAGTAAAGTTCAGAAATGAATCTCCTTTTAAAACTATTACTGAGTTTAGAAAATAGATCAGTCATCTAATATGTGAGCTGTAATTCCCATTAGCTTTGGGGAAATTCTCCTATTGATCTGGACTCTTAACTTCTGCATAATAATTACTGCCTTTGGAACATCACTACTTTATTATTTGCAAGGACAAAAGAAAACTACTGCAGATTTTATAGGAATAAAGTTTTTTGTTTCTCAAAAGGGTACAGGCCTATCAAACCTGAGACAGAAGAGCCTCCAGTGCAGATGGGTAGGTGTGAGATACCCACTCACTCCTGCTACTACTTCAGTGCAGTTACAGTAGAATTATTTTTAGCAGAGCAGGCGTAGAAAAGGGTGGTTTTGAAGGAAAGAAAACAAAAAACCCCCAATGACAACAACAAAAAAGAATTATTTATGCAAGTTAAATCAAAATATGCCCCATATAAATGTTTAATCAGGTTTTCACCAACTTCTCTCCATATGCTCTGCCTTGCTCAACAGCAGATTTCTAATGGAATCGCTAAATATAGTTTAATAGCTTTGTATTATGCAATTCAAATTCTGCTTACAGATTTTTTTTTTTTCATTCAAAGCAGCTTCACTAAAATAAGCACTAAAATCTCTCTGAGTTAATATGTAAAGAAAAGCAGTAAAACCTATTGAAGGATTTCCCTTCTGCAGCCTATTTGTCACAGACAAGTGTTACAGGAGGTGAAGTCATGTGATAGAAACAAGCACAATCACATTTGAGAAATACAAGTTGTATTTATCAGACAACTTGCTAGGACAGCTAAAGGAGAGGGCACTGGCTCTTAACTTCAAGATTTTAGAAGATAACAAAAGATTCACTGCTCTTTTTTTGGGGGGGGGTGGGGGGGGGAGGTGGGGCGGTGTCCATTTTTTCATTTTTGAAAAGCATTCAATTGAAATCAGAGACAGTTTGGGACTTAATAACCCCAGATTGCTCAGTTACCAGCTTTTACCATACAGGGCTATCTTTTCAGGAGTGCCTAAGAACTAAGAGACAGTATCCTGGGTGGCCTGCCAATCACTAGCAGCGATAGCAGCTCCTCAGGCAAACCAAAATACCTACAGAGCTCTTCTTCCTTTTCCAGCACACCAAAAGGCTGATACACTAGTGCCCACACCCCCTCTCCCAAACTTAGCAATTCAATACCCACAGCTTTCCCTCAGCACTAGCCACTCTGCTTCTTGTCTTCCTTTTTATACAGAGCAGCTGGTCCCTGCAGATTAACAGAGCCCAGCTGGTCTCCAGCCACTTAACCCCTTCTGAGCTAGTTCCACAACCCTGCAAAGGAAAACAGCATTGTCAGCTTTCCAGGACTCTCCCAGGGTTTGCAATGGGAGCATCCCTACCAGCAAAGACAGTATAGGCTTTAATCTGGGGAGAAAAGCTTGCCATGGTCTGAAAAGACTTTTATATAGTAGTAAGCCTAACTCTTTACAGAGCTTAGAGACAAGAATGTGAGAGAATTAAATAGACTTGAAAACAGTAATGTCATGCACAAGTTGTTAAGGATTTATGGATATTATTTATAATTTGTTGGGTTTGGTGTGGAATGACTTCTGCTCTATAACTACCTTCATTGTTTCGTAAAGTACTCTACTGATACACTGTCACTTTTCAAGCATGTTGTGCAGTGGTTAAAAAGCATTTAGACAGAACATATATTCACAAGGGTTTATTTTTAGGGCTTGTGAAATCCTCAGAAACATGAGGTCAATATTATATAGGTATTTGTGATGACTGAAGTATTTATTACCTGCTGGAGAAAAATCACGAAAATTAAACATGAATAGTTCTGTTGAAAATGTCTATGTATTAATGTATAATGTCTATGTATTAATGCTATATTTGCAGTAATAATTTCTTTAAAAATTTCACACTGATTATTTTTTTCACCTATCTAAACTTCTGAATAAACATTTGAAATTAGGAGTAAAGGTGTTTTAATAAAATATATTAGGGAAGAAGCCTTCCCTCTTTCATAATAAAGTGACTTTTGATATCTTTAAGTGCAGAGCAACTACCAATACCTTGCAGAGATGAAAAAGGGATAATGGAGTTTAAAGAATTGAGACCTATGAACATAAGAATTTATTCTAATTATAGATCCAGTAACCTGTTTTTTCCGATTCCTTCAGTTCGGTTTCAATTAATGAAGCTATTTCCCCATCACTATAGCCAGCTCCTGTTCCCACCAAGAATTTCCTCTTCGGAAGGCTGTTGTAACCTTTCTTGGCAATTCTGGTGTGAGACTGCAATCTGCTTAATATTAATTATATAGTCTTCCAAATGAACCCTCTAAAGGACACTCAGGATTCATGTAACTGCAACTAGAGCTGTTCTCCAGTTCCACAAATAGGCACCCAGACAAGTCTGGTCACCACCATTCGTCTTTCCAGACATTATGTAGTTCAACTTTTACTTTGATGGAAACACCTCTTGCTACATCTGTTTTCCTTCTCCAGCCATGGGAGGAACTGAGGCTGACCACCAGAAATAAGCAACTGCCTGCAGCTCAGCCCAGCCATTAAGGCTTTCTGAAAACAGGAAGGTGTAGAGCAATAATCCATTACCCCACCTCAAACGCATCCAGTGCACTTTCTCACCTTTGGCTGCATTTTAGCATCTCCTTTTTGTGGGACTCCACCAGATTCCTGTGTATCCTCTGAACCAGAAGGCTTCTTCTAAGCTTATATGAGCCAGTATTTTTTCCACATGAGAGTTGTGAAATTCATTGCTTTGTGATGTGCTTCTGACCCTGGAAAACCCCAGAGCTACAAGAGGTGGAGACAGCTGTTAGTCTAGCAGAAACTGCCAGGTTTGCGAAGACCTTGCAAGGGACACAGAACATCAGCAGAATTAAAGGGCCCTGGGGGAAGAGCAGACCTTACCTCCAGTCAGACCAAAAGCAGAGCAAAAGGGGAAACAGGAAGGGAGAAGAGTTAAAGTGAGAATGGCTAAAAACACTAAATCTGAGCCAAGAAGATCAGCTGGGGAGCTGCTTGTTTATGCAAGGGTGATAGGTGAGGTTGTCTAGGGCTGGACTAAAGCAGGTGTGAGGCAGAAGAGTATGAATCTGGTGAAGTTGGGAAGGAAAGTTGAATACAGACTTGTATAAAGTGAGAAGGTAAGACAGAGCATAAACTTTGGAAGCTAAGACAAACATTTCTTAGAAATGGAGTACTATTTTCATTCTGAGTCCATTCCTTCTTGTGCTGCTTGTAGGTAAACTGACAGATTAATATATGATGTTGCCCCAAGTGCAGGGACTGTGTTCTTTCTATAAGAGACTGGGTTTTTTTGGTGGGGAGGGGAGGGGAATTGAGCATGAAGGACTTCAAAAATCCCAGTCTGATTGTTCTACTTCTATTTCTGAGTAGAAAACCAAAATAATGTGGAGCCAGCGCAGTCTCCATTCATTGATGCCCTGAGAAACAACCGGTGCAAAGGAGGAGATGGTGGGTTTTAGTGGCTGAGAGACCCTGCCACTTGCTGGAGAGCCTAAAATCAAATTGCGCACCACTTCCTACAGCTGGTAATCAATCACCTCCTAGTCTCCGGTCATTTTTCGTCCCATAATATTCAGATCAAAGCATTCTTACCGTATCATCCCTTTCCAGAGCATAATGTAGAAAGGTTAATAGTTGAAGGTCATCAACCTTCATCTCTCAGCACCTTGCCTGTGCCCTGCCCCGTACAGTGCAGCTGGTGTGGGGCTGGGCGCAGCCTCCCCCTCGCCCGGCGAGCAGATGCGCCGGGCGTGCTGCCACCATCAGGGTGCACCTGTTGGGCTGCCACCATCTGCTCGCCAAAATGGGAGCGAGCCACACCCAGCGCCGGCTGGCCGGCTGGGGACAGCCTAATCTCCTCCTCACAGGCTTCAAACCGGCAGCCACAGCATGGGCCACACAAAGGTCGCCCGCATAAAGGCGCCAACCGGCTCGGCTCAGCCTTGGGGGGCACCTAATCTCTGGCCGTGGCGGGGGGCTGCCGCCTGTGCTGACAAGAAAGGGCTCTCTAAATTAATCCAGAGAGCTATTACCTGACAAGAAAGCTGCCTGTGAACTGCCCTTTTTTAAAAAAAGAAAGAAAGGTATTAAGTTAACATGTATACTAATATTAAGTAAATTAAGCCACAGTGGTATTTTTGAAGACTATTTAGTGATGTGTAAGCATTGTAAAGACGCTGCCGGTGCTGGTCTGTTCTAATGGGGATGACTTGTGAGCTGCATGGAGTGAACACTTGCTTTGGAAACTGGAGACTCTGTTCAGCACACGCCACAGCCGGCTCCTGTAAAGAATTACCTGACTTGCTGGTGTGAGTCCCAGCAGCCGGTGTCAGCACTTACCAAAAAATACACTCTATCTGGAACCTGTCACCAAAGTGCTTAAAAATGCCTTTATTTTCAAATTTATAAGAAAGCAAGAAATATGTGAAACATGGACAGGATTTTTGCAAAAAATAAAGATTATTTCTGAAACTTCACGTTCCAATCTCTCAGCCACAATGAAATACTGTAGAAACCAGGACATATAATTGCATGACCTATTCAGGCTCTGCTTCAGTGTTCATTTTTGATGTATTTACCAGCATTCCATTTAACACTGAGGCAATAAAAGGGATGATCAGACAACCTGCCAACACTGACCCTTGTCCTGAGCCCCTCATGCAGAGCGCCCTTATTTCCATTAGGCCACAGTAGCAGCAGTATCAGATGTTGGCTTCTTTATGAAGCATGTCTGAGCTTTTTCTGAATGTTTTCCCCCATTAAATGTAGAAAGTTGGCACCTTACTCTCTCTTAGAGAACCCCCAGGTTGCACAGTATTCTGGGATTTCATTCTATAATAGCTCAAACTCTCCAACATTCCATGCTGCTAACGCACTGGCTCACACTGCGCTGGACAGGATTGCTGGTCCAGATCTGCACAGATGATGCTGGAAACTGAGGGCAAGACTGGTTTTCATCCAGTCTCCCTCCTTACAAGCAGTAAGAAAGCAAGATCCTCTGTCTGAACCCATAAGCACAGATACTTCCTGGGTTCTATCAGCACTCTGTACTGTTTGTTTGCTTTTTTGTCCACCTGCGTATTTATGCCTGAGGGCTACACAGTGAGGTCTCGGAGACTGACTCATTTTTGTTACGGGTCACTGCACTCCAATGGGACTACAATTTTTTTATTTTTGGCATCAGTTCCCATCAGGTACCTTAATAGAAATATAGCAAAATAAAATAATAATGACAATATTGTAAGAGTTGCTCATCACCCTTAGGCTATGAAGCCAGAGAGAATTATTTTGTTATGGTATATATTTAAGGAAAATATTTGAAGTTTCATCACTTGAAATGTTTTAATTTAGAATTGATAAAGCAGTAGAGAATAGGATAATGATTTTACCTCTGGAGAGATTAGGACTTTTCTATCTTCAAATTTGCAGCAGCTATCTGAAGGCAAACACTGAATATATTAAATTACTGTGAGCAATCCAAATTTTTTAAGGAAGTTAAATATTAAAATATATTAAAAAGTGACAAGTTTCCCCTTTAAAATATGCACAAGGTAATTCAGAGAAAATGTTAGAACAAGTCCATCTGCTAAATTAGTTGCAAGATACTGGTGGCTACTTTTCCATTTACTCTAATGATGAGAAATGTAAAAGGCCAGCTTCATAATTCAGGGTGTTCACTTCAAGAGGTTCCAAGAACACTTATGCTAAATGTATCTGTCTACCTAATCAGCCAGTTTCTTCTTTCCTCTAAAGACTGAAACACAATTACAGAACCTGTAGTCCCAATTTTTAATTTCCCTGGTCCCATACTAATGTATATTTCAATGTAAGGAAAGCTGGAAGATGATGGAGTGGAATTAACACCTTTAAACTAAGCATATTGCATTCTCTTAAATCAATGGTTTCACTTGTACCCTCAAGCAATATGTGATTTGTAAATTTGAGACATGCTACCTTTAGGCAGTAAGCAATCTCTTTAAAAACACTAAAGTAGGCAACATATGGTGGCACTGCGCAATATGAAATTGTTCTAAAGATACAAGTTTCCAGCCTCAGTGGTACAAGCCCAATTTTAAATAAAACATAGTATCATATGGTTCCTGCTTAAATACTACAGTAAAAAAAAAAAGCTGGCTATATGGTCATTCACTAAACGACAGAGGGAACAGTTTACACACGTACACTTGGAAACCCACTGTCTACAAACACGCCGTTACCCACTACCTTTCAATACTTGTAAATACTGAAATATGACAGCTTGTGCATTTGCAGAGCCTTATAAGCCCATGGATTTCTCCCTTCTTATTTTTATTTTTGTTTGAATCACACAAACAAAACCACGGGTATTTTTTGTTGTCAACTTATATGTGTGTCTCATAAAGCACACATTCTATGTTCACATTTTTCTACTGCAGAGACCAGCTGGGTCACATTAGTCATGTCAAAGCATGTCAAGGACTGTAACATGTAATTCAGTCCAATGCTACGGTGAAGGTGAATCTGTTCCATTACCCATGCAGAGAGGGGATAGTGGTATTTTAGCTTGGGGACATGACTTTTTACTTAAGTCTGCTCTTATTGACAAATGTACATATAAATTTCCAAAACATAGTATAACTCTTTTTTTTTTTTTTTTTTTTTTTCCTATTGGTCACAAGGATAGGAAAGAAGTCAGAAGAGGGAAACATGTTTTATTGTTAGTCATCAATTATCTGATTGAGCAGCTTAACAATTGATTTGAAAAGGCATAGGACTAGACTTGGAAAAGAAATTATTACTGTGCTGGTATGCACATGGCCAGAGCCCAACTTCTCTTCCAATTTTTGGCATTACAAAAACTGTACAATTACTTTGGTCTGTAATTTAACCTAGCATATACTGTACTTCCCTGTTCCTGTCTGGAAAATGAAGAAGTCTTCCACAGGAATGATTTTCTTATAAAATAAGGGTAAAGAATTTTATATAAAGGCTTTGTACTCTTCTGTCTTTTCTCTGTAGACATTGCACATTCTCTTTCCCACATATGGACTTCAAGAAGGGAAATGTGAATGTTCTGGCCACTAACAGCTCTGATCAGTCATTAATTATACAGATCTCTTGCCTTGACTGGGTTGTCTCTCAGGCTCAGTGTCCTAGTGTTTTTTTAATAGCAGTCTATGATAATCTATGATCTGTGTGTTGGTAAGAAAACACTGAAAGAGCCATTGTGAGCATGGATTTCTTCTATGTAGGAATTTTACAGATTGTATGCCACATTATTGATGGTGCCAGATTTGTCAGTTGTCCACAGCCATAGGTACTGGAAGGGAAAGTAGTGTGGTGCCCCTTTCAAAAACATGGAATTGGATTAATCAAGGCTTTTTTAGAGGATGCATCAGTTTATTCCTGTTGCAAACCTATTCTTTACAGACAAATGACCTCTAGGCTAGTCCTTTGAAACTGGATATTTAAAGGTGTTTAGACACTTAATATTCAGTGGCATCAATGAATTTAGACACATTCCTTTAAGATTCTGACTCTTATCCTTGTGACGAGGAAAAGGTTAGGGCACGGTTTTCTTTCATCTGGTCTCCATCCCCATTTGATCACCTTCTTCAGGGATTCAGCAATGACAAATCACAGATAAAAACAATGAAAAGTTCACAAATGGACTAGAAATGTTTAGTTAATTCAGGGAAGTTGTCTTTTTCTCCTGGTGAAAAGCTCTGAATCCTGCTGCACTGGGTGTTTGTCAGTGCCCCCAAGACAGCAGAACATCACTGCACATTGGCATGCCTCTTCTGTTGCAAGGGGGACTCCTCAGGGCAGACCAGTGACGTAGTGGCCTCATCTTGGCTAGAATATTGTGCCACTTAAAATATTTAGGGCACTTACACCAGTTCTGAGGTTGGAATGTGACCCATAAATAAACATATTGGTTTTATTTAACCTTCTTTTCCAGGCCACCATCTACATTCAAATCACCTTGAGACATGCCTTGATGAGTACTGCAACCTCTTCCTTTCTGAATTCCAAGTCAAGTATGAGAAGCAAAACTACCTTTCTGTGACAGCTTTATATGTGGGTTGTTTTGCTGTGCATTTTCCCTGTTTTGAAAATGTCCACAAGATAAGAGTTAGTGTGCTCTACAAGGGCTAATTTTATTACAAGTGTTCTTACCCAACATTTTTAATCTGCTGCTTCTACCTACTTTTGTTTGTTGTATTAATATGTTGTGTAATCATTGTGTTTGTGACTTCTAACTGGATTTTTGGAAAGACAGATGGACTCCTTTCGCACAACAAGGTATAGCTGTGCTGAAGTGTAATGAGCTGGGAGCCGTTACAGGAGATATTGATCTTACTCCAGCTTTTTACTTTACACTAATTGTCTCAGGGTTGTTTACCTGATAAACAGAAGAAGGAGATTACACATGTGGACTGCAGTCAAAGTAATGATGCCAGGTAAATATTTTGTCACTACTATTAATAATGGCAATTATAGAGTTCACTTCAGCAAAAGCAAACACATGTAAGACCTTAAAAAAGACACATTTGCAACTTGAAAAATTCAAGAATAAGAGCATCTTAGACCTCATATTGCAGAGGAGCCAGGAAACAATATGATGTGACTTTTTGGCATGATCGTATCAACAGTGAAATTCTTCTCTTCATCAGATGCATTTAAATGCTGTACAGTGGAACAAACAGACAAATACAAGGTAATTAAAGGAGTTACATTACAATCCGTACTAAAACTGGATAGCTTTATTGTGCTTTGACTTCTGATTTTTCTTTCTAAATAATGCCTTTTTATAGAAAAAAAATACTGGTAACATAAAAATGCTCAGTGATAAAAGAGAGTCAAGTTTCAGTTTTAGTTTACAGGGCCCTTTTGGCAAGAATCAAAATCGGAATGGAGTTCTTGCTACCTTGCAAAACTTGGACTGTAGCTCGGTTTATTTTTAAATTAATTAGAGATTCATTCCACACTGCCAATCTAGTATTTGGGTACATTTCTTTGGAAAAGTTCCAAAAAAGTGACACTCAGTTACCACGGTTACACCCACAAGCATATCAAGTCTACCTGGAAATGATCAACCACAAGCTTAACTGGTCCCCTGCGCATACAAATGCTGTGACCTGTGAATACAATGCATTATAATGATGTACAAAAACTATGTTTGCTGTGAATAAAATGAGATGAAAGGATGCATACAGGATTGTAAAAATCCTGGTAATACTGTCAGACAGGGGACATTGTGACAGCCCCCTTCTGCTCCCGCCCCCTTCTGCTCCCACCGATTGAAACTGGGCAGAACATTTTACCTATTGGATTGTGCTAGCAAGATAAGTGAGATGTTTGATTAACTTCTCAAAACTTCAGAACAGGTTTGCCTGTACTTACATTTTCACAACAGGAACAGGTAATATTTGTGGTATTCCTTGGCAGCAGATTAGACCTGGGTGAAACATGGCATTTTAAATATTTTCTTTTTTTTTTATCAGAGTGCTGGGACTGCTGAAATGGGAAAATCAAACAAAACAGAGATGTTTGTAATATTGCAATAGATGCACATAAAATTTGCATATACTTTTATTCAGATGTAGCTTTAACAGAAATAATTTTCAGTACAGAAAATATTCCTACTCCCGTACAGAACTACCCCAAAGATCCAAGGTACACATATTTCTGTGTGGAGAATACACTGCAAAGAGTACGTGATAGATTTGGCAAGTTTCTCTTTTTTGTCTCTGCCTAATGCAAACAGGATTCCGCATGTGATCTTTTTTTCAGACCTCTCATAAATACAAAGCAGAGGAAATGTTCTCATGAACCCCTGCAAAGAGAAGCCATCAAACTTCACCTCTGAGTTGTAAAACAGTATCATATGCTTCAGGTACTATGATAAAATACCACTTGCAACGTTCTTGTGCTGTCTTGATTTCATAAATCAGATTGCAGAACAATAGAAATTTGATGTAGAAGGAGCCTGATAAACTGTCCTGTTCACCTTATTTCCACTGCAGCATGTTTTAGGCTGTTTTGTCAGCCATTGTTTTAAATGGGCCAAGTGGCGAGGCTTTCGTAATATCCCTTACAATTTTATTCCATACTTTAATACATCTCATTGTCTGGGAATTTCCTCCCTTCGTACAGCTTGAAGTTTGTCTGCTTTAATTTCAGCCAATCGCTTCTTGCAGTGTCCCCTCTGTGCTAGGCATAAATATTTAATCTTTCACTTGAGGTTTGAATCGTTTCAACAACAGTCAAAAGGAATTGAGCATTTGCATGAATAACAGAAATATCTAGAATCATTATAGCTAAAAGCAATGTGGATTTTGGAATGGTGATAAAAGCTATGTTTGAGAATTTCAACCACCTTTTTATTACCAGAAATTATAAAGTTACTTCCTTGAGTGTGGAGTTCATCTTGTCTGATTGTTCTGATCTTCCACAGGTCTCCCTGTTCCCAGCACCTGCTATAGGTCATCCTTGGGGGTGGAATGCTTGGGGTATTCCAGGAATTTGGGGTTCACAAGAACTTCAAAGCCTGCGACTGTCTGATAGTTCCCTCATTCTTAAAACAGGGAAAATGT
Organism: Hirundo rustica; assembly: GCF_015227805.2. Taxonomy (NCBI): domain Eukaryota; kingdom Metazoa; phylum Chordata; class Aves; order Passeriformes; family Hirundinidae; genus Hirundo; species Hirundo rustica. Next base: position 24,699,770 of record NC_053450.1, on the reverse strand, counting down.
GAATTTCACAGCAATACGAAACATAGATCCATAAAAGTTCTTCAGTGATCACTAGTAATCCTTATTCATTGTGTCTGGATTCGTGGGGAATAAAGGAGGAAAAGCATTTAAAGACCGTTCTACCTTTCTTTAATAATTTTCTCTACTTAAAGCATGAACATTTTCTACTATGTGTATCTGAAAAGGTCTGCACTAACTTCAGTCAGAGCCAGCTGAAGCCAGAACCTTGACATGTGCTTGCTCACTACTCTGAGCGCTAGAAACTTGTGGTGTCTTTCCCCACTTGAAATTCTTCCCCACTCTCCACAGTCCCTAATAATATCCTGGACATGTACCGTCATCTTTATTCATGAGAGTGCAGATGCAGCCAAATTAGTGGCAGCAAAGCACATTTTACACAGTAGAAAATACAATCTGTCTTCTTTTTGATTTTTTTTTTAATAAAAAAAAGTTTTGTTTTTTTAAAAAATCAGACAGTAAGATTTAAATTCAGCACCACCCGTTGCAAGAGTCTGTTTAAAAATGCACAGCTGGCTTGATGATGAGTGACAAATCAAAAGTCAGAGTGAAACTTCCCAATCATCTGAGCCCTTGCCACCCGATTAGCAGAAGAAAAACAGGGCAGATGGAGGGAGACGCAGCAGTTCGGAGGGAACAGATGGCCACTACGAACTTGATATATGAAATTAATAACACTTTCTCAAATACAATTAGTAGCAGGAATACATTACCTGAATTTTCATAACTGTGAGCAAGCTGACATTAAATGAGGTTTTTCAGATTAACAGTCAATATAACATTGATATTTGGAGAGAAATAAAAAATTATATGGAAAGTAATAAGGACCTTTCTGCTTTTTATGCTACAACTGATTATGAGTGCCCAGCTGTACAAAGCCTGCACGATTCTATAGTTTGAAACTCCCCAGATATGTGCTTTCATGATTAACTCATTTATTTCTTAAACCAAAGACAGGCAACATGAGGTTTCACACAGACTCTCACTGTGTCGTGAGAATCCGTCTTATGGGGAAGGTTTCCACGGTCCTTCCAGCCAAGGGCTTATAAAATTCTGGAATAAAATTTTCAGAAGATAAGATTGGTTTTGGAAATCTAAACCAAGATGTCTTACCATGGTGTGCTTCCACATCTTCTGAAATTAAATCAGGCCCATTTAATTTGTCTTTAATTGGGCATCCAACACAATTAGTCTGCTTTAAGAACACTGATTCCTTCTTTTATAGATAGTCTGTACTGAGGGGATGGGATTCCGAACAAGAACAGGGGAAAACATGTAATGCATTTCAAAGCTGTGCTAAAGGCTTGGGAAGAAACAGCATTACAACACTGCACATAAGCCAGCTCAGTGGATTGCATGGACACATGTCTGGGTGAGAGGGTGACAAGGACCTTGCTTGCTTCTCTACAAGTCCTGGCATACCTAGGAGATGATTAAGTAGGTATTTCTTTAATCATATATACTGACACTTTTTCATAAACCAGAGGTGGAATCAGCCGAGAGGTCATTTTCTCAGCTTAGAAGGAAGTGTACAAAAAGAATTAATATAAACAAATTCTGGCACTCTTCTAAGGAAACAGAAGTAAAAATTATTGTTCTCAAGTTAAAATGGGCTCTTGTTCTCAAGTTAAAACTGGCTCTTTTAGAGTGTGAGCATACATGTACATACACACACCAAAGAAAGCCTTTTATTTTCCCTAATATGCAATATTATACTGCAATGCAACAGCTGTGCCCAGAGAACCTTAAATTTTGTGTCCAATCCTTCTGTCATTCATACTGGCTTTTCGAACTAAAATTCATTTGTATAAAAAGGACATTCTTGAAAAGTCAAGACAGTATTGGAAGTGCAAGAGATGGGATTGAAAGTTCAAAAGTTACTGTATAAACATTTTCCTGAAATGGTCTGAAATAAACAATGGCATTTTTAGTCTACAGGAATTGAATAGCTTTTTTCTGCATAGAACTCTCTTTAAAGTTCTAAGGGAACCTTTTAAGCCCTTGCTACCTGATACCTGGGTTGATATGGAAATATAGTTGAGTTTCTTCCTTTCACTGTCATACAATTATCACATTTTTTCTCCCTTTCCTCTCTGTTGTTATTTTCTTTATTGTTGCTCCTCAGCCATAGTCGACAGATGCAAATGTAATTTGTTTATGAATCACAGCACATATTTATGTGAATATACCATATGAATATACTTGCAGTATGATTTCAGCTGGGTGAATACTGCAAAAGATGATTTGCAAACACTGCTGTGAATAAAGGGCATGATACAAAGCTCATTGCAATCCATGGGATGACTCCTGTTGGCTTCCAGGAGTCTGGCTCAAGCTCCAAGCCAAGACTTTCCATTCAAAGGAATACTTGCTTGCTGATTGTCTGTTGTTCATGTTTATCCAGGCAGAGCTTTGTTTGTGCAAATACTGGGATGAAGCTTCTACTTGGGGTAATGCACATTTCTGCACAAATACATGAATTTTCTCTATGACTACATATGGTCATATGGAAGTGTTATCAACACAGGAATTTATGAGTCATCATTTTTAATAATAATTTCAATGAACTATGGAGAGTTCAGGGGTCACAGACACACGCATCTTATCTAGTTTTTCAAACAAAGATTTTTCTGTCCCAAACAGCTGTCATCCAAGATTGGGACACGGTAGAACTGCGTCTGGAACAAATAGGTAGAGCTTGGCTTCATGCTGCCTGAAAGCAATAGCACATTTGGCTTCAACAAAGGCAGGTTCAAGATTGTTCTCAGCACTGTAACTTAAAAATGTTGAAAATAGAAATGAACTTGGGCTTTAGGTTTCAGAATTTTTAAGTATTTTCTTACTACTTTAAATTTCAGTTCTGCCAGGTATCATTTCGACAGATGTTGAACTCCCAGGACCTTATAGAATTGGGTTTGGTTCACTGCCAGAGAGCATAGCTATTATTGTTGGGTCTTGTATTCATAGACAATGTCTATTGTCTTTACCCAGATAAGCAGGTTTTGGCCAGAAGTACCATTTCTCACACCAGACACACAACAACATGATTGGCATCAGACTCTAATGAACAGTAATGAGAAAAAGTGTTCCAACAACAGAATGAAAATGCCTTTTTGTGCAAATGTTAAAGCATTCCTCTTTTGATTTCTACTGCCAACATTTAAGTTGCAGGATTTGGTAATGTTTATTCTTCAGTTCTAGAAACTCTTTGCAACTGCCTTCAGTCTTGTCTTTTTCACTTTCTTGCATGGCAGAAAATATCTTCAAATGATGATACAAACTGGCACCAAACAAAATCTTTCGATGTATTTAAACTTTTGCTGTTCACTTGACTCAGTGACCCGGTGGTATTGTCCAGAATGCATTAACCAGTTCCAGTCAGTGGAGACAAAAATTCCTTTCATTCATCAACAGATAAGGAGTTTTGACAACTATCCCTTGGGAGCAAGAGAGGGAAAAAAAAAAAAAAACAAAAAAAAATTCCAAACCAAAAACAAAAAACCAAGAAGAGATTACAATGTAATAATGTAAAAAGCACAGTCAAAGAGCCAAAGAAAGACTGAAGGAAGCTGTAGGGCTGCCTGGGCAGACAGGGAGACTGCTATCAGAATTGAACAAGAGAAAATCCAGATCCCCCTTCCACTCCTCTACCTGTTTCTTCTCAATGTCACTATCAGTGCACACAGTGATATAAAACAGGTCCAACAAGTATTCCAGTAACTCCTCAGGACCACCAGGCAAAACCAAAAACATTCAGGGCTTGACACTTAACCAAGGCAACATGCCAAGCTTATCACATGTGAAAAAGCCTTATAGAGGAAAATAATCATCTTCATGTTCACAGGGTCTGGGTGTTAACTCTCCAAAGACTCTCCTGTATTTTCCACTCCTTTGACTATTGCAGATGAGGGGGTTATTTGCACGGAAATTCAAACCTCTGAACAGATTTTTGTTAACTACAGAGCATGGGAAGGAGCCAGAGATGTCTCTTTTGTATCTTAGTACTGATTATAAACAGGGCACTTGTTACTGCAGAGGCTTGCATGGCAAGATGGCCCAAAGGATGGTCGGTCAACTTTCTGTGTGAACCAGAAATCACTCAAGGAGCTGAGGAGGGGACAGCAGCTCCACTTTCTCACAGCTCTCAGAGTTTCAATTTTTTCTCCCTTTTTTGCAGTGGAAAAATAAATTTTTCAATAACATAAAAATGGCTTGTGTCAACAAACTGTAATGACCCCAAACCAGAAATGGGGCCCCTGTCCAGCTGACTGCCAACATTTGCTTCATGTCTTTCTTCACCTCTTACGCCTGGAGACTCTGAGTCCAATTCCAACGTGTTTGGTAGTGACACCTCACTGAAAATGTTCTTTTTGGCTCCTACCTGATAGGATGTAGAGGACTGGTTAGCTGTGAACAAGGAGGACCTAAATTCAAGTTCCTGTTCTGGCAGATTCAGAGTATGAAACATAAGCCATTACTCTACCCTCCTGAGACATTACTAGGACTTCCCTTGTTCTCCTCTGCCCTAATCACCCAGAGCTCTGTTGTAGCTTAGTGTTGTACCACAGGTTATTGCTCATGATGAAAGAATAAAGCTTGTTGACAAGCCTCTTTTTTAGGAATACATCAGGAAATACTTTGAGTTTAGCATCTGATATTATTTGAAGGTAGCATGCAGTCCATTTGCCCCTGAAGATGCAAGATCCTGTGTGATGCTGAAGGCCTCAGATCCTCAGCCCTTAATCACAAATAAGAGTTAAGCATTAATCAACGTTAATTACAAATATCATACTCATACACATGTAGCCATTCAAGAAAAATATCACTAATTTTAATTGGATGCTTCCAAACATATTGAAATTGTGTCTTCTTTTCTTTCATTGAACACTACCTCATTTCACCTCATTAGATTCATGCCACCTGTATCTTAAGTTCCCCTCCAGTGTAACTCATAATTCCCTTTGCATTTACTTTCTTTTGAGTGAGGACTTGAAACTCTGAAATGCTGTATATGTCCTGAGCACTTGCTGAATACTCAGGTCTCCACAATTCAGTGATGCTCAGCTTCACAGAGTGTTGAATATTATGGTATTTGGGAACTCATGATAATCAGGGAGAAAACTCAGAAATACTGTTTAAGGCACAACTTTTTATACTTCTATCTGCCTTGAGGCTGGGCAAGCGGAAGAGGTGGAGATAAAGACAAGCATAGCTTTTGCATATTCTACGAAATACTTCCTGAGCCTTCCTTCTGAGGGGATATGGGAGTTGCATACATTATTTCTACCTGATGCTGGAGGGACATTGAAATATTCATTTAATCAGCATCTAACGTCAGTGGATTTGAGAGCATAAACTTTAATTTCTCACTGGAATCAAACTGAATGACACTGACATCTACAAATACAAGAGATACAAATTCACAAGCTGCCCCTGCTAAAAACATCAATTGCTTCAAAGTAATTTTTGGTATTGTCAGTTAAAAAAGAAATAAATTAAAAGAGAAAGCCTAATGAGTATGTTTATGACCAATGGGAACATCAACAACCATCTGTTGATGAGAACCGAGTAGAATTAGTGCTGAAGAAATATGACTTGGTTTACTACCTGTAGGATCTCTGTTACATTGGTGACATGCATTTATGAAATGTTATTTTTCCTGCAGGTAAAGAAAACATTAGTTAGGAAATACTTACTTTGACTGTTATTTTTCTTACCAATCTATTAGAGAGGCCGCAAATGCTGAGGGCACTGTGATGGCTCTGTAGAAAACATCTTGGTCTCTTACTCACATCATGTAGCCTTTAAGCTACAGTGACACAGCTGCAGCCTGGAAATAGCTGTTTTGTTCACATGTCTAACAACCATGGGTTTGCAATGATGTATTACGTAGGTAAATAAATACTACTGTCCTTACAGGTAAGTCAACAAACTGAATGAAACTGATGGTTCTGTAGGTGAAAAGCAACAGCATTAAATCCTCATTGTTTCCTTCTGACTGGTGTCCTTTCTGCCTAATTTCTCTTTCTGGAGTTTCCATCGATGGTAAGTATGCTCTCATGGAGTGCTCCTTTTCCTGGAGCTAGTCTAAGGATTTCTCTTTTGACCTTACGCTTTCTCTCCTTGCCTCTCAGAAGAACTTGCTTTCCTGTGTTCCAGTTTTCTGGCCCATCTGCTGCCCTCCCACACATGGCAGAGGGCAACAGATGGGTGATAATCATGCGGAAAAAGGCAAATGGAGGCCATGCGGAGGGAAAACGCAGCTCTGTGGCATCGTGCCCTGGCAACACAAAGCCACCACTAGTCATCCACTGCACACACACCGTGAATCCGTCAGTGACAAGTAAGGCGTGTGGCTGGTTGGAATAGGAACAGTTTGGGACACTGCCAGAGCTGGGTGGCTGGTTTCCACTGGTAAACATTGTCACTTACAGTACAGCACTTCTCAGGAGTAAGCGAAGCACACCTTGTCCACCTCTTCAAGAAAGGCTCATCTCCGTTCTTGATACGAGGGCAAGATGATATTTCATGGCATCTCATTTAGGGCTCCTCTAGGTTGCAGACATAAAGCTAATTTGTGGTGTAAGACCAGCGAGCTCTGATGCTGGAGGGAAGGAGGCATGCAAGTAGCAATAACCAACATGTTTGCACAGGTCTGAATCCACAGCAGCTCATTTGCTTCTGACAACAGCTTGCTAGGACATGTGAAGTCACCTGCAGGAGATGACAGAAGAAATGGACTTGGCAGTGTCAGTCAGCCACAGATGACTGTGAGCTATCAATATGATCCTGAAGAAAAACAACAACATTAAAAAAGGGGCAAATATTGTATGAGGGTGTTATCATGTTTAAAACAGCAGAAAGGATCTCTCTGTGGTATGTTGGTGCATGGCTACCTCAAAAAGGCAAATAAGAAGAGTAAAAAGGCTTGCCTATATGGTCCACTGGTGTATTGAGGCATAAAGATGATGGACTTGATAGCCTTCAGGTTTCTTTCCAGTGCAGTGTAGCTCACACCTCGAGGAAATACATGCGGTCCCATTAAGAAGAGTACCTTTCCCAAAGAAATGAAGGCTACCTAAGTTACAGTTCCATCAATCAAACAGTCTTAATTAAAAAAAAAAAAAAAAATTAATTGCTTACAGAGTTGTACAACCTTATAACATATACAGAAATACTAACAGGTTGAACCTTAATATTCTGCATACATTTCTTTAAGAAGTGTAATTTTCTACTATGGTATGAAATGGTATGTAATTGTCACCAGTGACAGGACTCGAGGAAATGACCTGAAGTTGTGTCAGGGCAGGTTTAGGTAGGATATTAGGGAGAGGCTCATCTCCTGAAGGGTGGTTGGGCACCCCTGGAACAGGCTCCACAGGGAAGTGGTCACAGCACCAGCCTGACTGAGTTCAAGAAGCATTTGGACAATGCTCTCAGGCACATGGTGTGATTCTTGGGTTGTCCTGGGCAGGGCCAGGAATTGGACATGATGATCCTTGTGGGTCCCTTCCAACTCAGCTTGTTCTGTGATTCTGTGACATCCCATGTGTTAACTAGCAAGCTGGAATACAATATACAGATTGGGTAAATATGCTGAGCAGTTGTGCACGTTGTATTACATTATGTTTGAGAAGCCAGATGAACAGAGGAGTTCTGAACTGCTCCCTTCCAGCAGTGAAACACTAGCAGAGTGATTCCAGTGATGCTAGATCAGATAGGCAATATCACCTGGAAAATTGCAAATAAAAACTCTTGACTGTTCAGACAGTACACACAACCTTCAAAACTTTTCTCGTTCTTAAAAAATATTTTTACTATTCTTGTTTCCTACCCTATAGAAAGAATTTATTCACATTTCTATCATATACATATATATATATATATATATATATATATATACACTGTATTTGGAGAGTTCATTTTTCTATTGCTTCTTCCCTCATACTTTGTCATATTTTACCTTTCAGTTACCCATCTTTTAATAACAGTATTTGAACAGTAAAGAAGATATTTCAAAAGGATTTTAGGAAAATGACTTAAAAATTATACTTTCCAAGGCTTTGGATCTACAACAAATAAGTAATATTGTGGTTCCCAGACAGTTTCTACCTACAGTGAGATGCTCCATAGTGAAGTTATGAAATTAAAAAAAAAAAAAAAAAAAAAGTATAAAATGAGACAGTGGAAGGAAAAAACACATAGATGCTAATGACAAATGATCATGTGATTTGTTAAGGGAGTATTATGAGCTAGAGTGAAAGATCTGTTTGTCCTGTAAGGCCATTTCATCATAACCAATACCAATAGGATTTTACCACTCTCCTGTGCAGAATCAAGGCAAGGATGAGCAGTACCAATCTATTTGGTTTTGGAGGGCGGGAAAGGTAAAACCAATTTTATTTTTTTAATTTCCTTGCCAGCCATTTCTTGTCCAAAAAGTAAACCCTTTCCATTCCATACTATTTTCCAAGAATAACAGCTTTAGATGTTTAGTTTAGCTAAATAAAGAAGTTGACCACCTGTTTGTAGAAAAGCAAGACATTCTTGCAGATGGAAGTTCTGAGGCTATGATAAGGAGTTCTAAAAGAAATCTTGTTGGGTACAGAGAATGAAGTAAGCAAAATACAGACATAAAAAACTCTTTGTGGACATTTTTGAGTGTAGGGTAGATGAAACGAAATAAAAATCTATAAATGTTCTCATCTCCAGTTTCATAATAAATAGCAAAAGCATCATATCCTGAATTCTGCAGAAATGTACCGGACAGTATTGATTACTATAAAAGGAGCAGCCTCGTGCAAGCAAAGAGATGGATGAGGTTCTTTATATGCTCTTGAAGATGAGTGTCCTATAAAACCGGAAATTTGCAGTGTGTATATGGTGGTTCTTATATACAAAATGGTCTTTCAGCAAATGAATTACGATGTGTCAAAATGACTCATAGGGACTTTGCCACAGTGCAGTGTGTTTGAGAAAATTGCTGCCACAGGGTAAATATTTTTTATGTTGATTAACAGTAACACAGCTGGCCTCTGACTTTGCAAATTTAATGGAAATTTCAGGGTTAATGAATGAAACTAATTCTCCCTTGCTCTTTCCTTGTTTTACTTACTCACATGCACACAGAAATGCACACCAAGTTTGCACAAAAATTCTCACTTATGTTGTTGCTAATGAGAAACATTCAAGCAGACCATCATACCTGCTACATACTACACAAAAAAAAAAAAAAAAAAGTACAGAGGTTTTAAGAGATTCATTCCTTCCAAAAAACCACATTCTTGTGAACTGCACTACCATATCACAATTAATAGTCTGCCTTATCACTGTTAAAAGTTGTGCAAGATAATAAAAAATGAAGATGAATGAAAGAGACATTGGGGGGAAGATTGATCACCAAGAGAAAGGAAATCAATGAATCAGAGACAATCCTGAGCTCAATAACCTGGCACCTGAGAGGAGGGAAAGGCCCTTGCCTTTGTGTAGCCTTAACATCTCTACCCATAGAAAGATTTTACTTGAAATCTTGTAAAGTCAAACTTGTTTTGCAGATGTCTGGGTCCTCTTTTTATCAGCCAGGATGGAAATTTCATGCTTTATGTGATGATTTTGCTTGGTTTTCTTCCCTGCACTACCCTTGTTTACTCTCCTGTGTAAATGGCTGGGTTGGGCAGGGCTCCTGCAAATTCTTTGCAAATTCCCACTGTTGTACTTGCTGATTCATCAACTTTAAGTGTGCATATTCTGCCATAAAGGGGACTTAATCCCACAGAGGATCATTCTCAGGTCCTCAAACACTTTAGTTGCAAACAGTGTTGGGAGATAAAGATGAAGGTAGTAGCTCTGCAGGGATCATCCCATTTGTCAAGGAATTCCTGGAGAGTGGGGGTGGAAGGTGTGTGTCATTTTCAACTCTATTTTTTCTGATCCCTTAATGCTGTCCAAGTTCATTAAAACACCTGAAGAAAATTATGTACTTCCAGAGGCAATATAAAAAGGAATCTATCTACTGAAGCTAGTGAGAAAATAGATCAGGTGAGTGCTTACAAAAACAAAAAGAAATCTTACAAAAGGCAAAACAAATTACAAATAAATATATGGTTAGAGAAATAAAACAGCACACCTTTTTTCTGAGACACCAGGCTAGAACACAACCCTTACAGCATGTTTTCACCTGGTGGGCATTCATCAAAGAGCTCTTTTCTTTTCTTTTCTTTTCTTTTCTTTTCTTTTCTTTTCTTTTCTTTTGTTTTCTTTTCTTTTCTTTTCTTTTCATTTCTTTTCTTTTCTTTTCTTTTCTTTTCTTTTCTTTTCCTATGAATCCACCTCCCCATATTTTTATTTTCCTTAGAACAATTCTATAATCACCACTTACTTTAACTTCCAGAAAAAAGGGTTTATAGAGTGTAGAGAAATTTGATTTGCAAATTCAATCAATTTTATATCCAGGAAAAATAGATAATGATGGTAGAACCAACATATACCATTGACTTACTGAAATTAAGCCATTCTAATAATGCTGATCTCTTCCCAGATCAAAGGAAAGGTTGGATAATTACGTTTTTTTTCATTCATACAATTACATTTGTTTGCAAGTTTCTTGAGGTTCAGTTTGCAAAGGCTTTAGAGACAGTTCTGCCGTACTTGCCTGTTCTTCTGGAGATAATATTAAGCAAAATTTCTACATGACAAGATATTTTGGCTTCTATGTAATTTTCATGCAGAAGTCCCTAAATTCTATAAACCTTTGATGGTGGAGCAGACTCAAGTTCTTTCAACATTGGCATGGCAGAAACTCGATAATGGTCAGGATACTCCTGCCACAGGAAGAGTGGTCCAAAGAAGGTGAACTGGGATGGAGACCAGCATCAGAGAGTTGGGCTGCCTGGTCCTTTTTGCTGCTGAAATCACAGCAGGGGCAGCTGATGATGCCTCAAGCAGCCAAAAGTGGAGGCACCCCAGCTCTTCATTCTCTGGCAACTGCAGCAAACCTATCTGTGAAGTTGGCTATGGAACAGTTAAAGATAGATTATTCTCCTGAATAGGAATGTCCTGGGCACTCTACTGAATCCATAATGTCATGAAAACCCACTGGCCAAAACCTAATCTGAAGCTCCAAGGTTTGAACTATGAATGAAAAGTTATACATGAAGGCACATAGGAAATGAAAAACAAACAAACAAACAAAACCCCACAAACAGTAGCACTTTCCTATAAATAGTGCTTGGCAAACAAAAAGCACAGTCTATTATGATATAGTAGTCTCCATTTGTCTGGAGATATGATTTCCAGTTATTATGGCTTACGTGTTCTTAGAAACATCTATATTTAGTTCTATCCAAGAAAAGAATTGACATTTGTAGTAAAGGAAGAGCATAAATAGCCTAACTGGTTTTACTTGAGTGGGATATTAGTCTAGTAGGACCACTATAGTGCAAAGCCTTGCCTTTCATTTAAGTTCCCTGAATGTAGCTTCACAACCCGAGGATCTGAATCTGTTTCAGTGATTTTCCTTCTGTGTCAAGCCCTTAACTGTTTTCCAGATTCATTTCAAATGTGAAAGCAATCTCCTAGAGACATGTTTAATCAAATATGATGGCACCTTTATGATTCTCTTAGCTGACAGGAAAAGTCTGATTGCTGTTGAAACCCAGCCCTTCCTCAATATTGAACCCAAAACCACTTTCTAGGTAAGTCAGACTCAGCACTTTTTTCTGTTTTGATAATTGTGGCACAAAAGAGCCAGCAAACAGTCCAGAAAATCCTACTGTGTAAATAGAGGGGAAGACTGAAAGATCAGAGATGCATCTCAAACCCTTTAGAAGATTTAGCTCTTGCAGAAGTGTTTCTAAGGGTGTTGGTTTGATCCATGAGAAGCACTCATGTACATCCCCACCACAGCATGGATGATTTGGACACGTAACTCCCACTTCTGCTCGTAGGATGAATCCACATCAGCTCCCTGAGACATATAAAAATCAAAGCAGTATACTCTACATCTTCCCTTTCAAGAGCAGAAGACAATATTCATCTGTGTGCGCAGGGAAATGTATGTATCTGGTTATTTAGGTGCTTCTCTGCCTTTCTGGATACAAAACCGCAGCTGATGAAGTACACTGTACTCCAGATTTTATTTCTTTTTCCTCTTAGTCCATTCCTCTTTTAAACTTACAAAATAAATAATTATCCCAGGAGAATGTTATATCTGTGTAATTTTTCCACTGTATCGATAATTACTGTATTTCACATGCCCCTTTTAATTACTTAATGTCTGAGATTAAAATTCAACAGCCTCTTTCAAAGAGAAAGTGCTTTAATATCTGAAGTGCTGCTCCTGTAAATTGGCATCTGAAAGACAGTCTAAAAAAGGGGCATAAATACGAACATTCCCATCCTTCCTAACCGACTGCAATACCAATGAGCTGCACCGACTTTACACAGACCTCCCACATTCTTGATAGGATGTTTTCTAGCAGAGTGATCCACAAATATTATCATTCAATGACAATACAGTTTTATCAAGGTACGTCTCAATCCACAGGATGCAAGCCCCACACAACAGACGGAAAATTTGGCGCAGTGATGCGCACACTGCGTGTGTTACTTACTGGTTATTGCAGTGGTCATACCGAGTCCCGTATGGCGTTACATTAACGAATGGCATGCAAGCACCTTCTGTTGAAACATCTGCGACAGGGAAATTTCAGGCATTTTTCCAGATATTTTTTGTGCTCTCGACCAAATTTTCATTAGGGCTATAAAATCTGGCATGCAGCATTGTTGTGTATGATTTTTTAATAAACTGGGACATGCCTTTGTTAGAGGAGTGAAGAAAAGGGGTCTTTAGAGACTTCTTCCTATTACAAAAAGTTCAGAAAACATATGACAGCTCACCAAAGAGTGTCTCCTAACTTTTTTCTGTCTCCTCCAGGACTAAGATTTCCTGCTTCTTTAGATGTATACAAAGATTTACAGGTTTCGAAATGAAATAAAAAATGTAGATTTTTTTTTTTTTAAATCAATCAGATTAAATGATTCCAACAGTGGCATTACTAGAGAATGCATTCAAAGAAAGAACACATAGCTAACATAGATTTTTAGCATCTTTTTGATGCCTGCTGCCAGGAGTCTCACAAAGGATTTTCACTTACTTAACAGACAAGGTCCTTTAGAAAAAAAAGGAAGAAAGGAAAGCAAACGGACACGTGCAGATCAGATTTTGGATGCAATGCAAATCTAGAACCTGGCCTTACTCCTTTTTCTTTCTCTTTTCCAGAAACATTCCATCACCTGCTCTCCCCTCTCTGCTCTCCTGCAAGACGACAGCCACCAGGCACAAACTGAAGTTCCATTTTGCAATTCTCCCTGCCACACTATGAACACTAATGCAGAACAAATATTCTTGGCAGTAAATATGTACATTATCATTATGTAAATAGGTATGTTATCATTATAGCAAAATGATTATGTTCTTTACTAAGTCTATATTCCCTTTCCAAGAATATTATGTAGTTTGAAGTATAATTTCCATTATGCCACTGGGGCTGAAAAACACTTCAGTTCAACAATAATTAGTATACTGTATATAACAAAATATTTACCATGGATAAAGATGATGTGCAGTCCTAAATCTTTTTGGACAAACAAACAAATGCCGTTTTACCTGGTAGCGTTCAGCCTGAGTAACCAACAGAAAGCATTTTCAGACTAATATCCATTCCCACATCCAAGGTGAGCATCATATTGACATTTTATACCAGCAACACCATGAGCAATAACATTTTAAATTGTATGAGGTGAATGATCCACTGTTAGCATGAAGGTGACTTCATTTCTGAACCTTAAATGAACTAGAAATGACTGCATGTCACAGGCTGCTGGCACTGTTAACAGTGTTTACATGAAGTCCATTGCTCAAGCGTAGGTAAGTTTATCAGCTCTGCAAAACCCAAATCCTTTTGTGTTTTAATAATTCAAAAAGTTCTCATGATCAAAGAGCAAGGCAAGGCCAACTCCTAAGTCCAGCAGCTATAAGCTACTTGTACATACCTACATACCCCGCACTATTACCTGAGAATCCAAGAGACGTGTCCTAGACTGAGGCAAAAATAAGTGCAGACTTCTTGCAGAAAAAACAGAATTGCTGGCATAAGTAAAATTGGATGAAAGTGTTAATGTTTTCAGAGCTTCTTTTGAGGAGGGTAAATGAAAATATTTGTCTCTCATTTTCTTTGAAAAAGTGGATTAGTTATTTAGAAGTATGTAAATGCATTCAAAATATCTTCAGTTTCTTCATATTCCTTTGAATGCTGCTTTGAACTGAAAAATCAATTTTCAGAAAGGAAGATATGCCAATTAGAATAAAAAGAAAACAGAAGAAAGGAAACTAATTTATAAATTATAAAATATATAATGGCCACATTCCCACTGTTCTGCTGCCTACTTCTACCACATACCACATTGGAATTGTGAAAATATTGTATGAAAATATGCATATGACTCTCAGCTTTCTTCATTATGCACCAGCTCCCTCCAAAAAGCTTTTCCTGGGAAAAATTAAATAAGGAGGATAGCCATTGAGGACTCTCACAGAGATTGTGCATGGTGATTTCTCCTTTCCCAATGCCAATAATTAGGTAATTGTTTTGCATCTTCAGGCAAATATTGTGGAAGTGTAACAAACTCCAAACTACTTTTCTCTGGTATTTCTATTTCCTTGTTACTTCAAAGAGTCTGATACACTTGTGCTCACCACACACGTGTGTAAAGCATTTCTGCACAGGACGCAACCACACGTGTGTCACTGAGTCAGGGGTTTTCTTCTCTGACATCTGAAAACAGTTGCTGATGTTGGGCTGGCCAGTGTTCCTGGCCAGGCAGGACCAGCACATGTCCTGGCCAATCCACTGGATCAACAGCTCCCAGCCAGCTCCCCAGGTCCTGCCTGTGAAGCCAAACCAGTTGAGAGAAAGAAGCAGAAGCAGCAGGGAATAACTTCCTATTTCCCTTGGATGTTTTGTTTCAATTTTGTTTCAAATTGATAAAACCATGGGAAAGTCCAATTTCTTACTGATCATCTCTAAATTTAAGCCTCCTCAACAAAGTGCATTACAAAATGAAACGGTGGCTGCAATAGGAGAAATATTTCTCTGTCTTTTAGATTTGTTGTTTAGTAGCACCACTGGTTTCCCCTTATTCTTCTATTGAGAGAAAAAGTGAGCTCCCTGTTTATAGCCTCTGAGATATCCATGCCTTCACGTACCTCTTTTATATATATATTTTTTTTTTAAGCTGAAAAGTCCTACTCTGTTCAGTCTCTTTGCATATGAAAGCCATACCATACCTGTGGATATCTGCTACCCTTGTCTAGGATACCTTTCCTACTTCTACCACACCTTCTGCACACAATATAAGACATAATATACTGATGATTTATAAGATAATCCAGTGATAGTTTCAGTCATTTTCTACTACAAGTGGAACAGAATACTCAGTTTCACATGGGCAGTTACAGCTTGAACTATGCAAATAATTGACTGGGAAATTGGAAACAAGTAATCCAAATGAAAAACTAATTTCAAATCAAGGGGAAGCAAACAACACCAAAAATAACTTATTTCTGCAAAGCAAACAAACTGGTTCTAAAAAAATCCTATCATATCCAGATGAGATGAAAAACTTTCTTTTATTCTAAGGACTTCAGCAGTTTTTAAAGAAAACTTATGGAAAAGTTACCCCCAAAAGCTTACTTTTTTGAAATTTAAGGCAAAACAGGTGGCTGGAGTGAATTACGAAAAGAAGTAGCAATATGAGCAAATGGATATAAGCAGGACTTTATAAATCAGACCAGAATGCTCTAGGTTTTCCTCTCTAATCTAAGCACCACTATCAATATTCTTGTTGTTCTTGTTGCTTTGGTATTGCCAGTTAGGACATGTACCTGGCAGATTTCCATTGACAATTACCATTAGGAGTCCAGGTCATTAGAGCCAGCATTGGGCTGCTCACACAATATGGTGCTGCTGGAGCTCAGACCACTTCCTATACCTGTAAGATTTAAAAGTAGCACTTGGGCAAAATCATCAAACACAGCAGCATCCACAAACACAACAGTATCCAGTGGCAAAGCCTTTCCAAGACAAAGAATGAGCAGAGGAGATATCATGGTGGACTCTAAAAAAAGCAAACAGAGTGCAAGGAAGAGATTGGTTACTCAGACTGTGGCTGTAATGTGGACAGCAACAAAGTATGGAAACTTCTCATTTCTTCCATGTGAAAAATGAATCAGCAGATTGACACAGAAGTTTCTTGTAGGTAGATGCATCCTATAGCTGTCTAATGGAACAATGATATAATGTACCCCAAGCTAAAACTGAAACACAGCTTTGGATAGTGGGAACAATTCTCATAAAATATGGCCATGGAACAAGAGGGCACTGCCATAATTCCAAAGTTTTAAACTTTCTGGAGTTAGTGCTTCTGTTTCTCCAGCTGGTGATATTTTCTTAGTTCTGTGACTGGCAAAGGTCTCTCTCCTCTCTTCACATAGGTCAAGAATTCTGTTGAAGAAAAGGGGTCTGAGAAGGGTCTGAGAAGGGTCTGAGAAGATTTTGCAGTGGATGAATCCAACATGTTCCAGCCAGCAGCGGGGAGGAAGATGGTGGAGGTTTTTCTGCTTTTCATGGATCTTGGTTACTTGCCCTGAGCCCAACAGAAGTTGCTATAAGACCAACTTTCCAAAAGCTGGTGACACATTATGGAGGAGGAGTGTCATGGTGGAGCTGTGCTTTGTTGAAGGTCATGTGTCTGGGTTACGATACACGGCTACCTTTTTAAAAGAACAGCACATAAAATGTTGCAGTGCAGGCAAGAGGATCCCTTGATATCTGTATTTTACATGCCACTTTGTGAAAAGAAGAAAATACTCATTCCTCTCCCACTGAATACAGGCAGCCCTGCAGATTGATTTTGGTCCATGCCATGAGGTTAATGCACAGCTTGATCTGCACTGACATGAAAATACCATCTGCATAACCCCGGCTTGCCTTGCTGGGAGAAGAGAAGATACAGGACTCGGCAGCTGGTCTCAGCTACTCTGGGAAAATGTTCGTCTCCAGACCAAGTTTGGATCCAGCCATATCTGGCAAAAGTATTATAACTATATCATATGCATACTCCAGAGAAATCTTAGGAAGCTTAATGGAAGTTCAGTTCATATGTTGAGGCTGTTACATGAAAAGCATCAGGAAAAGCATAAACTGTTCCTATTTCAAAATTGTACAGGGAAATAGTATATGGTATAACTTCACAGGACTGTCATGAGTAACTCAAGTATTCCTAACTTAACATACATAATTCAAAAGAAGAAATTTTCCTTTTCTTTGGTTAATATCAAAGTAATTGTTTTCACCCCTGGGCTGTGCAACAGAAAGCTGACTTCCTTTTTGGTGAGCAGGACATAATACTGAATCTTGCCATAAGCATGCAAGCACAATAATCTGTTTTGTGCATTACCCAAAGGAAGAACTACACTCAATCTCCTGTACTTTCTGACAGCAAGAGTGCATGTCTGAAACAATGCTTGTCCCAACAGAAAAAAAACTTCCTGTATCAGGTCCTTTCCTACTACACCAAAGAAAAAGGCTTTTGTTTGTTTGTTTGTCTTGTATGAGATTTTTGTTTGTTGTGTTGTTTTTTCTGCTTTTTGTTTCCTTAAATCTAAGCGTACACTCTGTTTATTTAAAAGTAAATTGAGCTTGGTAAATTGACGCAATCCCTCATAAAGTAACAGATTTTTAAAAATACCGAATTTGTAATCAGTAAAACTGTATTGTTCTAGCAGGACTGCTTTCACTGGAGGGGAATAAAGGTAAGTATAAAGCCACAGGGCCAATTCACCTCTGCTAAAATCAACATATGACTACTATTCTGTGCTCCCTACATCTCATGGCAACCTTATTGAGGAGTGGGAGCAGAGCCGCTAAGAGAGCCCTTGCCCAAGAGCATCCTCAGCCTCAGGGAGCGCCTGCTCCAGGCCATGCCCAGGGGCTGGGTGGCGTTGGGGCGCTTCGCCCGGCAGGGCTGGCTCTGCCTCCCGCCCCACGCACACGCGGCTGCCGGAGATTGCGAGGTGACATGGTCAGCCTGATGAAGTACACAAAAGCTTTTGGCACCGCATATCTGCAATATCATGGACAGTCAAGGAGGCGCCTGTTATAAAAATACACAGTGAAACACAACTGGAGGACTGCTCTTTCTCAAAGGCTAACGTAATGCATTCCTTCTGTTTAGGCTCATTTTCCAGCCTTTCACATTCTTTGTGAACAAGAGTTATAAAACAAGCCTGATGCAGTCCAATTATTTTTACTTTGAAGGCCATTAATCAAGATTGACTAAGAAAATGAAGACAGCTAAGCAAAATTTCATATGTGACTAGAGTGAGATTAAAATAAAACCAGATGGGGATGGACAGAGACATTAAGCTGCTTTCTCCCCCCCTTCCCTCCCCTTTTTTCACTTTTTTTTTTGACTCATGTAATAAATGTCTTTTACAAATTACAGCACTCTTATTTTCTTACAGTAAATCAAATTGGGTCATAATGTACAAGTGGTCTCCTTGCTGAAATGTCAAAAATAGAACCCGCCTTGTTCTTCCAAAGCAATTCCTCAAATCTAAACCAGCAGTGTGGTGTGACAGTCTATAAACCATCTACCTGGATGCAGATCCCTTTTAAGGTAACTGTCTGTAGCTGATAGAAGTATTTCACAAGCATCCAACATGAACCATACACAGAGATCTAGAGCATGCAGTTATTTGCAGGGGTCTGAATCAGAAGGTCTTACATACACTGCATTTCTATAATTTTCAGTGAGTTTATGGAACTAGGACTTTTTTCATAAAGATGGAACAACTTTGTTAATGGCCACCAGTAGGCCTATAAAAATTCTGAAAAAACTTGCATTATTTTCACAAAACCCCTTTTTAATTGATTAGATTAGATTAGCCAGTGTACAGAGTGAGATGCTTCTATAGAAATTTCAGGACAGAGCAAGGAAGGCACAAATCACAAGGACAGGTAAAGATCCAGAATGAAGGTCACATATCATGAAGATTTTCTTTTTATAAAGTGTCTACTACAAACTTATGTAAGAAGATGAAACAGTCATGTACACATCATTGCCCTTTTATGAAAAAAAAAGAAGGGAACATTTTTCAAAGTATTTTTAGACTCACAATTTAAAATAAGCCCTGCTTTGGAATCAGATTTTAAACATATATGTACTGGTAAGTAAGCTCACTTATAGCAGTCCTGACCTATCCAGAAGCATATTTGACTAAATACAACTATCTCACTGCCAAGGGAAAAAAACCCCAATCAACTCACCAAACAAAACCCCAAACAAGTAGTTAATCACTATCTCATACGGGGGTGGTCCGAGACATCCTAATTTTGTAGAAAGGTTAGCTGGTACAGTCCAACAGAGAGGCTACATCCCCAAATTCTACTGTGCTTGAAATGTTAACTGGGTGACAGATTGGCCCCTGTTCCTATGAGAAAATCTTGTTTTTAAGAAGGGGAGATCATGCACACGTAACTTGAAATTTTGTAAGTTCTATGCATGAATATTTCTTTCCCAGACTCTTTCATGTATCACCTGTCCTAATGAATTTAAACTCATAGCTTTCTTCTACCCATTCACTATAATGTTGCAGAAATAAGCCTGGAAGGCATCTCAAGGGATCGTTTAGGCCATCCCCTCCACCAAGTCAGGATCAGCTGTTCCTAAATTATTCTTGACAGACATTTGTCCAACCTGTTTATCAGCCCTCATACAGTGAAGTTTGTACAGGCTTCCTAGCCAATCAATTCTGATACTATCACAGAAAACATTTCCTCTTGTCTACCCTTAATCTCTTTTCCTGAAAGTTAAGCGCGCTACTTCTTTTGGACATTCACAACAGTTTATTACTTTCCTCTTTGCAGCTACCTTTTAAACATTTGAAGACTTATCATATATCCCTTCAGTTTGCCTCCTTCTAGACTAAACAACCTCACTGCCTTGAGTCTTTCCTCACAGATCATGTTTTCCAGACCCTCGATCACTCATGCTTGTCTCCTTGGACTCTTTCCAACTGATTCACATCTTTCTTGAAATGCAGTGCCCTAAACTGGACCCAGTGATCCAGATGAGGTGAGAAAGCAGAAGGACTATTTCATATTTCTTACATGTGCCAACATTGTTTATACAACCCAGTATGATGTTTGGGGTTTGGTAACAGCCTGACCTTCCTCACTCACGTTCCTTTTGTGTTTGCTCTGGCCTCGAGCTCCTCCACTGAAGAAAAACTAATTTGTCATCCATTCCACCATCTTGCAGCCCTCCTCGAAGCCCAAGCACACTGCCTGCTCTTCCACACTGCATTGCACCCTCTCTGCTTTAGTCCATTGCCCCATTTTTTAAAAGATCATTTTCATCCTCCAAAGCCCTTGCAGTCCATCCTGACTTGGTATCATGTGAAATCTACTATCTAGGTTCTTAATTAAACTAAATGTTAGAACTGTGCCCAAGAAAAAGCTTGAAGAATCCACCCTTGTGGTCAGATAGTGAACTTGGGGTAACTACTTTTTGTGTAGTTTCTCACACAGTTACATTCTGACATGTATCCTTCACTTATTTTTATTGAACATCATGTGAGACAGTGTCAAAAATCTTAATGATGTCAAGATGCATGACACTTACTTCTTTGTTTTATCCAGAAGTCCTATTAACTTTAATTCCTTCTGTAGTGTTATCTGGCATGTTTTGTTTCCTTCCACTTGGTAATTTATTGCTCTGCTATCTTGTAGGTGCTCACAGGCATCTCATTAAACTTCTGCATTTTTTCTGCAGAGGAAATGAATCTCACTGACTTTTAATTCTGTTAGTCCACCTTTCTTTATTTTTAAGTGAAAATTATTTTTCATACACGGTTTTTTGTTTTATTTTTCTTTTTTTTTTTTTTTTTTTTAAGAAAATAATCACGTTTATGTTTCCAGGAGGAGCAGAATATTTAATACTTTAAAGCAATAGCCTACTCCATATAGTCTTGAAGACCATATTCTCTTTGTGTTATATCTTCCCCTTCCTGCTTTGGTCTCCTGTCACAATTTATTTGTTTATCTCTTTCCTCATGGTACTTGCTCCATCCCAGCCTATTTTCTCCTTCAGTTCTTTCTTGCTGTCCCTTTTTTGACCGATAAATGGAAAAGTAGTTCAACAACATTCAAGTGCAATTTAAGCTTTTGAACCCGAGGTATTTGAGGTGCTTTAGTATAAAGGTTAATTCACCTAATTCCTGATTTTCACATTCAAATATCCTTATGAACAGCAGATCACACAGTTGTCTCTGAGGGGAAAGCTGCTTAGGGGCATAAAAAAGCTGTGCACTCCACCTTGTCTTTTCTTAGATCAAAGAGATTTGAGTGGTGCTTTAGTAGCTTTCAAGAGATGTTACTAGTGGAAAAATTCAGTAGCTGTCTTCCTGGATGCTTGTTTATCTCTCCCACATTCTCCATCCTTAATTTAGCTAAACATATACCTAGGTCAACCTTCCATTGTCTATTGCCCTTGATAATGCCTTTACTCGCCTCATTTCCCATGTCTCACTTGCTGAGGAATAAAAATGCAGATGTATTATTACTACAGTGTACAGAGAGGGATGAAAGAAAAAACAGACACCTGTTTTGACCTCTGTAAAGCCATAGTGTTTTGGAAGTGTGGTTTTATGGCACTGGATTTTAGATGGCTTCCACTCTGAAAAAAAAACAAAGCAAGAAAAATGAAATTTTGAAATTATAAGGCAAACAATAACTTAAACTTTCCCATTTGCTTGAAGGTGATTTGAACTAATACTATTCCTCTGAGCCTGTGACTCTGTATTTCATTCTATCCATTTTATATAGGGCTTTCAGAGAAGCTGAGACTTTCCTGAAACAATAGCAGTGGAAGATGTCTGAAACAGCTGCAAAGAAAACACACACCCTGCCAGGACTCTGCTTAGCTCACCCTGCAACACAAGCAGAAGCCAACAGCTGATTCTCCAGCTATGCCAGTTACCCACCACCTTCCCCGTCTCTTGCTCTCACATCTGTCACTCCAGCTCTCTCTGATGCTTTTAGACACAAACTACCTTTTTTTTTTTCCTCCCAAGTGCCTTGATAAATAAAGTACCAAATACAACCTCTCAGTAAAGGAAAGTGTTTATCTCCTTTTGTAAATAACAGCTGTGTGGAGTTGGTGAATGTTCATTTCAACACATTCCTATGGAAAGCTGCAAGTATTTCTACAAAAACCCAAAACAACTCTACCTTTATTAACCTGGTCTACTTGTTATGCTGCTCTGCTATGGACTGTCTTTAAGTTAATGGAAATCCAGTATACCCCCTCTATCTCCAGTTCTGTGGAACTGGCTCACCAGCAGAATAGAGCAAGCATCTCTGGAACATTGCTGTAGTACCTCACTGCTTTTGGGACATCAAAGTGGGGAAAACTAAATTCTTCAGGTGAGTATCTTCAGCTTCAGCCCAGATGCTTCAGGATTCAGCTATTACATACCTTTCAAAACTGGAGGGAGATTAATTCATTTTCTTACATTCTTCACAGAAGTTCAGCATCTCTCCCCTGTTACACCTGAGCTTAGGTTATCAGAGCACTGCACAGGAGGTGCATTGCCATGCTCTGCTGAAAACATTGGTGGTCTGAGAATTTCCAGGTGCCTTACAGAACTCAACCTGTTCCCTAGACAGCAGCACCTGCTTGTGAACTCTACTTCCCTGCTCGGGTGTTTTCTTTGTCACATGTACCATTAATGATCTGCAGATGGGCTGAACTGCTGGCTAGTTCATCACTCCAAGGCTTGACTCAGGGAGGAAAGACTTAATACAGATGGGATTTAGCCTGCAGTGTGTTGCACAGCCTGTCCATTTGAAATTATTGCCCACTAGCATAGAGTGAAAAACATTTTCCACTGTGTGTGGTGAGACACACTGACACTGCAACGTGCTGGTAAGCAACTAAGAAAATAAATAGTCTGTATTTGCTAGTATTCACTGATAACTCATGAGAGAACAGACAGAGCCTTGTGATCCTGCTCTTTTGTATGGTCGAGGCTAAAGATGGCTAAAGATGTGTCTGGCCTACTCACCAGACACATTTTATTGCCCAAGCAGTGCAACTCAGTGAAGTGTTTCAGCCAATGTTAATGAAGTGGAAATTATGGCAAAGGTTGAAAGACAGAATAACAAAGCAGGTAATTTGCTCTGAGAAGTGTGGGGTTTGTGGTCTGTTTCCAATCCCAGAGGTAAGGCGAGGAAGGAAAACCTAATGGGTCTAATACATGAGTCTCAGGACTTGAGCTTATTCAAGGTGGTTCTTTAAACTTCTCAAGAAAGCCACATATTTGTGCCTCCTTGTCTCAGTGAGGAGCTGTAGGTTAAGATCATGCATGGTGGCAATGAGCAGTGTGGAAAATCCTGACATAGAAAAACACCTCAAGAGGAAGCTGTGAAGTTATTCCCTGGTAGTTTGGGGCTGGACGGAACATAAGCCTGTATTTCATCTCCAGTGCTTGCATCAGACTGCTGTGGGAGCTTTTCAAAGACCCTCTGTTGAGCCTAAGTTACAACTTGTTTGGGACACTTGGGAAGCCAGGAAAACTTTCAAACTATAATATGAGTTACTGTTAGTTCCTATATAGAGGCTAAAACATTAATACAGCATTTCAACAGCATCCAGGCATGCCTACTTGGACAGAAATCTTCCTTCAAACTTGTCTTGCTCTGTTTCTCACCAGCCTCCCACCCCACATCCTCTCTGGGAAAGCCATGTACTTTATAAAGAACTGGGCTTTGCTGCCTGTGTTCTCACCTGTTCCACAAAGACATCATGACTCTGTCTTAACCCATGCTTCCAGGGTTTCTTGCTAGCAGAGAAGGAAATCTGGACTGTGTGGTTTCCTAGGGGGACACTTCTAGTAGCCAGGCAGTGCTATCATCAATTTCCAGTCAGGAATCCAATCAGCAGCTCTTTCAGCACATGATATGATAGCATCACACCATTTTGATATGGTCATACTACAGTTTTTAAAACACTTCTAAGAAGCATATTTAAATAACATTTTATCTGCCACTGTTTAAGGCTACCTCAAACCTCCAACAACACCTTCAGGCAATAGTTGTGCTCCTGATTTTGCTCCTGAGGAAGATTTTGATGGCTGTCGACACAGAACAGTCATCTCTGTTTGCTTGAGATTAGTAACAGTAAATGAAGAATGCTTTCTGGAGCCCTTCTAGTTCTGAAGTCTACCTTGATTCTTTGTATTGCGTCAAGCATGTACTTGCTGACCTTACTGCCTTATTTCTTCCATCACCAGTTACTGACACCATTGTTTATGATAATGGCTATTATATTTACCAGATGTCAATGAAGAGATGCATTTGACTCCTCAGTGTAGTGAAGATTTTGTTGCAAAGAAAAATGAGGGGTTTTTTTTTTCTTCAATCACTATCTATTTGGAATAAACTCTGAAGGAATTAATTCTGTTCTCTTCTGGATGGGTGAATTCACATAAAGAAAGAGAAAAAAGAAATACTATCTCTTGCAGGGACGTAATGCTTCACTTTAGGATAGGAGATAAAAAGGATTATAGAGTTTTAGAAATAATTTCTTTCTTCCCTCCTGGGCTACCCTTGTTTTGCCTATGGTATCATTCCTAGAATATCTAGGCTGCATGCAGTGTTGAAATGTAATTTTCTGTCATTACAGTCACACAAAGTAATATATGCATATGCATTTCTAGTTAGGAAGAGTACGGTCAGAACCTTACCTGGCTACTTTAAATGTTTTTGCCATATGATCTCTCATACTAAAGAAATCATACAGAAATCTTTTTCGTGCTGTAGAAGACAATGACCCATCCCACATTAAATTCACTATTTTCAGGAATTGGGCATTAGTGAACTCTCCAGAGCATGCAGCTCATATCCAGTGTCTTTGTGCACACACAGTTCAGTTGTTGTTCAAATATCTCTGACTTTGTAGCATGAACCTACGGCAAAGAAGGCACTCCAAAGACTTAGCTGTCTGCCACTTTTTTCTCAAATCTTACTGTTCTACTGAATGCTTTCTCTCTCTCTGGCATGTCCATGTTCTCCTTTCACATATTAGTGAATGTTAGTTTAGGGGTTCTTTTCCACATATAACTAAATTACAAAAATTACTTATTTGAAAGCCAAGCATCTGCAGAAGTCACAATTTGAAGAGTTTGATACAGTTTGTGGCTGGCATGAGCACATTTTGCCTACCACTGTACTTGAGGCATGCCAGCTTCTTTAACTAAAAGCACAGAGATAAATGGATGGGTTTTAACATCTGATGTCCAGTGGTTCCTCAGTCAAATGTTGGTTACAGCTCCAGTGACAGGGAGAAAACCTCAGAACAAATCTGCAGCAAGGTGTGAATTCAGGCCTCTGGTCTAGGGTACAGTAGTTAAGGCAGTTCACTAACACCTCATACACACCGTAAGAATATAAATTGGTCTTTTCAGTCTGAGGAAAAAACACTTTTGAATTAGGTCTACGTCTTGATCATCACCACCCTAAGAGAACTTTGCTCCATTGGACTGTTTTGGAGCAAGAAATTAACCTCTGAGATTAAAGTGAGAAAGTGAACTGCATATGAATATATCAAAAGAACAAGGAAAAGAGCAAGCATCTGGAAAAAATCAAGTTCACTCCTGCTTAGATTATTCCAAAACAAGATTCTTAAAAGTTTTATTGGGCACCTGAGAAATGTCTCACAGTCAGGTTTTTCACCTGGTGGAAAATGTTGGAGGTGCCAGTTCCATAAGAGCCATCAAATCTATCACACCTACTTATTTTCTTGTTCTGTAGGCAAGTAGTGGACCGATATTTCTAGAGGCCTCTCATATTTTGCTACAGGTTTCATTGTGTTGTCTGCTTCGTGGCCCCACATTTTCATCAGTACCTATTTCATCTCTGCAATACTGACACTAGCTAAATTGTCCATATAAGGCAAATTATAGACCATTCAGGTACCTGAGCAGATCAGACATCCATGTTCTACCTCTGTGCTTCAGCAGGATTTCAAATACTGGAGAGCTCAGTAACATACACTAACTGCCTAAGAATTTCTAGGCAGAGATGTAGTTGCCAAAATTCTAAAATATTGTTGTTCTTGAGAAACTACTGTGATGTGAGTTGCTAGAAGCCACTTTATTTCTACAGAGTTAGTCTCCTCACTTTATGCTAGTTTCTGCTGGGCATCAAGGTGTTTTGGTTTTACAGTTCAGCTCAGACTCTTGAAGGCGGACATAAGGAACAATTTTAAGACAAGCATTCTGGCTTGGCAGCCTCAATTCCCACTGAGGCAAAAGTGAATTTTACAGGTTTTATGGAAGACATAGCTACACCAAGAACTAATACATCCAAGCACCTCACTCCAGCTGTCTTGTTTTGTAGGTGAATGTTCTTCTCTTTAAAGAATACGCTTAAGGGACTAAACATATATGTAGAGGGATTATCTCCTGTGACATCTGTGACATCTAAGATGAATGAATAGTGGGTACTTAAATTGAAATTCAAGAAAGCATTGAATGAGTCAGAGCAATTAATTCAAGGTCTGCCAGACCAGTTAGCCTATGACCCCTTAAACACTCAAAGAGAGGCAGACACAACATTTGAGTTAAATAATTACAATGGCAGTCTTACTACTTCCATTGATTCTAGAGGGAGCCAGGCTCTGTTATTCTAGGGAAGAAATCTAAATCAATCATTGTCCTCTAGAACAGAAACACTGATGTGCAATCCCAAAAGCTTACTTCTTCAGTTTGAAAAGAATGTGGATCAAGTTCACACCTCCTTTACACCCTTGGCAGACATGCTGGATCCCACGAGATTTTACAGCTATAATAGAAAAGAATTTAAAACAGTAAGTCATAAAGACCACACCTGCATCTCTTTCCTTCTGCCTTCTCCCTCTTCCACCTTTTCCTTGCATTCTGTTTTGAGATGCTTTGAATACATACACATGAAAATAGCATGGGGATTGTTCTGTCCATCTAATTTATGCTAGCGTTGGAAATTAAAAAAAAAAAAAAAGTAAAATTTCATGTTGTACTAAGAAACTACTTTTCATTTCTTATATATTTTCATAAAAGTTTTTTTGTTGGTTGGTTTTTGTAGCTTGGATTTTTTTTTTTTTTTTTTTTTTTTTTTTTTTTTTTTTTTTTTTTTTTTGTCTCCAGGAGAGCATGTCCTATATACAAATTGGTACAACAAACCCAAGCAGATCCACAGGCAATCATTTAAGGGAAAGTGTTTGCCTCATACATATTCAATGACAAACCAAAGTGTTCCTGTATAACAACTACATAATATATATTTCAATAAATTATTTAAGTGTGAATTTATGTAGACAATCTGAACAGCACTAAGAGCACCTTTCTGATGCATGGATGGGTGTTCTAGTGTGGAGAAGAAAAAAACTGATTTTGCTAACTAATATTTTAGTAGACCAGGGCTGCAAGTGTCATCACACCCTCTCCCAAGGACAAAGCTTCAAAGCTACTGAAGGATTGATGCTGCCCTGTGGGCTGCCAGGACACTCCTTGCCGAGCAGCCATATTTCCACTTCCCCTTCTCTTTGTGCCAGGGTATCTGCATCTTCCTTGCCCAGCTGCCTGCATCACCACACCTTCTCACTGTGCTTGGTGGTACACAAGTGCTCCCTTCCACTCATGTGTCCTCAGCTCTCCCCACTATTGCTATGGATTATTTTTCTGAGAATTAAACCATTCTGCATGTCAACAGATTCTGTAGGGAGGATGGCACAGATATTATACAGACTACAGAAGAGCTATCCAAACTGAGTGCAGGATGTTGCAGCTGACAACACTTAAATAATAATTAATAAGGTATGCATCTTGTAACTACATCCCTACTATGATCTGTCTCAGTCTCATGTTCTTCTGACATCAGATGAACAAGACAGGCTTTATGATTTAACTTTGTTTTTTCAACTTTTTTTTTTAACATACAAATCCATGACACAGATTTTGCTTCTTTCTGCCAGTCCTTCTCCATTATTCAACATTAGTTAGAGAGATAAGACTTGTTAACTTAAATGTGTGCAAAGTAGAATATTTAGATTGATGTATAGAGATGTTGCTCATAAAAGTATGCACAGGGCCTTGACAAAATCATGCAACCTGTTTTCACCAGGCAGTTAAAATATTTTCCAATTTAGCCAATGACTAGACTTATCCCCTATTTTATTCATGAAAACAGTGTCAAAATGCTAAATAAGGGCATTCTGTTTCCTCCTCTAATTTGAAATATCATCTTGAATTGGAAATGAAACCGTTTTTACAAAACCTTACATGCCTCAAAATCCTGGTTTTTTTTTTTTTATGCCGAGACATTTAATTCCCTCCCCTCTTTCAAACTGTGATTTTTTAGACAAGTGAGGTTTCTTCCAAATGCCCTCAACTCCCATGAAATTGTTCCAAGGCATCCTCTCCAGTTATGTCAATCAGTTTCAGGCAGCCTGCAAAGAGACATGACATTTCATAACAATGACATACCAGCCTGGGAAATGAGTGGTGGGAAATAAGTGGTTTGCTTAAAATAATCTCATTCATCTACACAAATCCATATATATCTATATATACATGTAGATACATAACATATTATCTTTCTTACACTTAACCTAGTTAAATGCAAAAATAATAAAAAGTGAATTAAAAATTGAAAGGCTTGCTACCTGGGAAAAGATTCAGGTTTCACAAGTAATGAGTAGGAAGGAAAAAATGTCTGATTTCTCTGCTGCTCATGGGTATTTTGATTGAATTTAACACATCTCAAGCTGCCAAAAGCCAATGCTACTCATATGAAGCAGCACTGCTTCTCCAATTAAAAAGTGGAAGCACAGCTGCTTCCAGGCAAGTGGAAAGGAAAGTTGGATTGAGCGGCAGCTAAAGAAGAGGAGAAAAAATAAATACATGTGCTAATTTTTTTGTAAGAAGTTTATTATTTGGTTGTTTTTGCATACAGTAGGCTGCTGTGGTTGTAAGAAGCCAGGACACAGGTGGAATGGCTGTTATGTGTTACCAAAGGAAACACAGGAACACAAACTCCTTCCCTGACCACACCTTGTTTTCTATTCAACATTTTTAGCAGCCTTGTTCCCTCTCTCTTTTCCTTTCCTGATGGGAAAAAATTGTATACATTGGACCCTTGTAGTTCATTTCTCAAGAACGAAAATATTAACAGAAATTCCTTTTTGAGATACCTCAGGAATAAGATCTGTATATATGGTGTGCATTCTTCCATGGTGTTTGACCAAATATAAATAGTTTAAAAGGGTAGAATCCAATCCAGCTGGAGTACTGGAGTTTTCTCATCCTTCCTATTGAACTGATAAGCAGACTAGGTTTAATACTAGATCATCTGTCAATATTGTGCTGCATATTTTAAACAAGACCTGTGAAAAGCAGTAAAACTGTCTTTCAATGCAGGACAGTGCACATACATACCTAACATCCAATATCTACCCCATGCAAATAATATTGTTATAACATTAATTAGCATACCAATTAAAAAATAGAAAGTAATCAGCCATCACAATCTTGTCCATTTTTCTTCAGACCTGTGGCTTAGTGCAACACAAATAATTAATTAAATAAATACTGCAGCCTAAAACGGAAACCTGCAAACAATTAAAGGCAACAAAGTATGACATTCTCAGATTCTAGGATATGTTAGACTTTGGAAAGCACAAATAGCTCTGAACTTTTCCGAATATCCATAAAGGATTATTGGGTCAGATTCTAGATCTGACAGCACACCTTTTGGAAGTATTTGGAAACCAGATATAAGTTTGAGAGTTCATATTAGGAGCTGAGAAATCCTCAGGTAACTGTGAGATACCAAATCATTACATATTAATTAAGCCAAGTTATACATGTGCTTTCATTCTTCAGCAAATGTGAAACAGGTTGAAGAGGCTTAAAATAATCCCTGTAATTTTGCACTCCTTGTGGCCTATGTACATTGAGTCTATTCACATAGAGTGTGATTCACATCTCTCCTAACGTGTAGGTACTTGTGCTGTGATACCAACTCTGTTTTCAAAAGCTGATTTTTAAACTGTGCATCTAAATAAGAAAATAGACCAAAGAACATAAGCTATACTAGATAATTTCTGGTAATGAAGATGGATCAAATATTGTCCCACCCTACATGTGTTCAAGGCCCAAGAAAGGAGGCAATGTATGTACTTCCCCTAAAGAAGCTGTCAGATGGACCGAACTTTCAAAACTACTTAAATCACACAGGAACTTACACTGCATTTTGAAAATGTGGTATTACTGACCAAGAGACAGGGTTTTCTAAGGCAATTTGGCATTTAACATCGCAGGTAGATGTCGAGTGGGATTTTCAGAAATGCCCAAACACCACTTAAATCAATGGGACTGAAGTCAGTCCCACTGAAATCAATACTCAGTCAATACTCAGAAGTTATTTTGCAGTGACAGGCAACCTTTCCAATAGCTAAATGCAACAGGGTTGAACCCTGCGCCAAGTGTCTTATGCCAATGATTGTTAAATAAAATAATACAGAGTATTTTAAAAAGTTCACTGCTCTCTGCCTTTCAGATATACTTGGAATATTCTGCTTGCATGCAATGAGAATAAACTATTGGACAGCTTAATGCCCGGCATGTGGCTAAAGGAAATCGTACTGCTGCCATATCAAATAGTTGTTCTTAATAAATTATTTGTTATTTAAGCCAAAACCTAGACCAAATAGCAGTGCTTCTCTCTTATCTGGAGGAGCAAAATGGCAACTAAAGGTTTGTGGAGCTTTGCTGTAAGGAAGATCAACAACAAAAGAATTCTGCATAAGGCCTTATATGGTCAAAAGAATGAAAATGCCATCCTTGTAATTTTCTTTGTTAATTAGATACTTATCACCATAAAAACCCCTTCATTTTAAGAAACCAACTAAAAACAACACACCAAGTAAAAAAACCCTAGTAGTATTTCTGGGTTTACTTTAATTCTACTTCTGTCTTGAAAACCAGATGAAAAAAGCAAGAACAGGCTGACTGTACTGAACAAAGTTATTGATACATAATATACTCACCATAAGAAGAGACTGGAATTATTTATAACTTCTAATTTAAATGTCATTCTGAAAAAGAATATGATGAAAAAAAAATTAATTTAAATTCAACCCCCTGCCTCCCCGCCCCCCCATCTTTATGGGTTTGGCTAGTATTTTGAAATGACTAGATTTTTCAGTTCACCTCTCTTGATATATGGCAACATTATTTTATTAATAATAGGTTTTATGGGTATAATTATTTTTGTTTACTGCAATGCCTAAGGTTTTCTTTGATTTGATCTAAACCAAAGTTCTGTGCCAAAATTTTCAAATTTATTATCAAAGTAAAAAAAAATAAAAGGTTGAAACCCCAAAACATTATTTTTTATCCCTAGCTAGTAATTCATAGGTAAGGGCCAATTTTTCAAAAACATTTGTACACTATGAAAATCATTGTTCACAAATTTGAAGGCTTCACTTAAGGCATCATGTAGAAATGCTGACTTGAAAATACCTTGTCTGAAGCAAACTCTCGCAAGTAAATGTTTTTAAAGTACCATGGTGGAGTGATGCCTAAACTTCAGAACAGCAGGTCCTACGTATTCAGTTTAAGGACAGTCACTTTCAGATAAAGAATTTTTACCAGCTTGAAAGCTGACTTTTGCAGATATATTTTGTATCTCTTGAACTGTCAACGGAACGTGCTAGAATCCTGACAGAGCCAAATGCAAACCTGGCTTAAGACCCATTCTTAAGAAATAAAAGGATTTGCTGGTGAAGCTCCTTCTCCTTAGAGATCCTTCCTGTACAGATGCAATGCTTATCGACAGGAATGCCTCACCCGTCCCCTGGATGAAACAAGCTCTGCTGGCAGGAGGATTTGATGTTTCAACTAAGAGTATGTTTGGGAATCTGTCCTAGTAAAAGAGTCATAAAAAATAAATTACACTACCGGCTCACACAACTGTATTAACAAAAGTTGTTAAGAGAAGATCTGGCTTGTGCAGAGCAAAGGATCATTTGGGCAGGGGCAGGAGAAGCTTTTGAGATAACTTCAGGTGAAATTAAGCAGACTTCAAGAGTTGTGACCTGGTGCTAGGCAGAGCTGTGTGTTTTTTCTCTGTGAAGCAGGGAGTACCAAGCTTCATGCAACTTCATTAGTGCTGGGATTACTATCTGACCTTGCTCACCAATCCGAAAGCAGACTCAGACCCTCACTGTTCATCATTACAGGCAAGGTGTTACCAGATTTAAATAGGTACCCTCAAAGGAAAAGAAGATCAGTACATCAAAGCATTATCTCTAGTTTATTTAATGTGGAATGGCCAAATGGCAGGCCTTTTTCATGTTTGAGGCTAGAACTGTAAGCAATTATATCTGTACCATTGTAACTGATATAGGCAAGTCTGTACACTCACCAGGATGTCTTTCATCCTGTTTAGTTTATATAGCATTATCACCCTTAGGAGCTCACATTGCTTTCACAGTTTTCTAATGTTTTATAGACATATTTGGTCTCTAGGGATGAAATGAGGTACAGAAAAATAATAGTCCCATCTAGATAGATATGAGTATCTGCCTTTATCTGCTGCTTTAGCACTACTGTGAAACACAGGCTATTTTTACAGCTTAAGAAAATATCTGTATCGAACAAACACAACAGTAAAGCAGCAAAAATACCACATAAGTCCAAGTTCCTGCTAAGCCAGATCTGAGAAGGATACACTAAAACAGAGCTAAAGAGAACACAAGTAAATATCTTCTCTGTGGTGTCTGATTGTGGATTGATTGTTGTCCCATGGCTTGGAAGGCCTGCAGAAAGCCAATATTATTCAATCACCATTCAAGCTAGCTCTGCAACCAAATCCGAGCATTTCCCTTCATTTCCCTTAGCACCTAAAATGTTATTAGCTATCACTAAAAACCTCTTCAGGGGCAGCTGTAGTGCCTCCTTCCCCGCCACTGCATCCCTCCTGCAGTGTGAAACAGCCTCTCCTTCCAGCTTCAGGGACCATCCTCCTTGTGAGGAAGGCTAAATGCTCACTCTGCAGGAGTACTCCAAGGGAGTTTAGCAAACCAGGCTTGTGACACCCATGGCAGAGTGGCACACAGCCCCAGGGAAGGGCACCCGCAGAGCAAGGAACTCTGGACACTGGTGAAGAGCTCTGTTTTCCCACACAGATTTTAATAGCATTTCAGGCATGACCAAAGCTGTCTAGCATCCAAACAATACCTTCTGGAGTAACTTCTCCTGTATGAAAATGTTCAGAGGGGGAAAAGACAGGGGAGAAGGTGAAGTGTCTGCTATGGTGAGTGATGTCTCACCACCAAGTAACAGCCCTGTTTCAGCTTTCATCCAACATCCTAGAGATTTTGCCTGAGGACTTTCAGTTGAAGACTTTGTTCTGTGAAATTGAGAAGTAATGTGTTCATGGAAGAAACAGCAACAAACAAGAAAATCTGTACAATATTTCAAGAATGACCCCCTCTCTTTCCTCATGTGACTTGATCTGGCTCCAGTGACACCAGTTACAGAGACTTCATCTGCCAGAATGACTTTGGACTGTGGATGCCTTTGGCTTTTATATACAGATAAATGTATAAATATGTTCTTCTGCTTAGGTGTGTATCATTTGTTTCTGGTTCTGCTGCGGGACAAAGCTGCTTATTGCTCTCCCTGTACAACTTAGCCTGTCCTCATCTGAGTTTAGTGGGACACTTGATTTTCTTTCTCCTTTGCCTACCTCTCAGTAGAAGCTGTGGTTTTGGGATACGATCCAGGAGGCTGAAGGTGTATCTGGAGGATCTAAACCTAACATAAACTAGGAATGAGCAAATGTAAAAGCCTAGGTGGATCAGCAGAGATCCATGGATGATTTTGTAAAGGAAAGGGTTATGCCTTCAAGTCAAAAACTGGAAAAAAGAATATTTGAAAAGTTTTCAGTCTTGAAAAGACAATTATTATTATTAAATAGAAGGAAAAAAACAGGTATATACTTTTTTCAGTTTAGAGGTAATGAGTGCGCTCTATAGAAACACTGGCGCAAGACATGTAACAAAAAGTGTTCTCAAGAGCATTTCTCATAAGGGATGTGTCTCCCACGTATTTTATGTAGCAGACTGACTGGGATGGGCTACCTTTTTTCTTCAGGAATTAATGACCACATGACTTGTAACACAAGCCAGCGCTTCTGCAGCACAGCTTAGAACTCTGATTTCTCCAGACAGGAGAAATTAATCTTGCTACACACTTGTACAGGAGAAAACTCATCTCTCAGTCACATTGTTTTTAATGTGATGATAAGTGCAGTCACATCAACTTAATCTTCCTCAGAAGGCACTGGATAGGAAGTGGGAAACAGGAAGTTATTTCAACAATGAAGAAAAGAACTAGGATTTTCCAGGCCTAAAAGCCTGTATTCTTATTCCTCTGCAATGGTTTAATACCATTAACAGATAAGCACTGAAAGTTCAAAACTTCCTTCTTGGTGCCAAATTCTGAGACATCTAAGGCAAAGGAAGTGGCAAAATTAAATAGAAAGGAGAAAAACTGATTTTTTTCAGGAGCCTAAGGAAGCCACAACACATGGGTGTCCACTTGAAAAACCAGTCTCTTAGGGATCAGAGAACTTAATGCACAAAAATGCGTTTCTTTCTTATGAAGACTAGTTCAGTGTATGGACAAAAAATTCGCACATTGCTCTTTTATGCTGGGTTTTACATTTACTCTTTTTTAATTCCACTCAGGATAATAATGAATTTTAGGATGAAGTCACATCTCACCACCTAAAACAAGCTAGTGGCAGACCAGTGTTGAATGACAGTCTCTTGTCCTCCCTTACCTTCGCTCATCTTCACCCCTTTTCCTCGCATAGACTCTGAAATTCAGCCCTGTGCTGGGCTAGATAAGTTCCCTGGCAAGACAGCTAAGGTGACCAAAAAAAAGTGACAATTTTCCTGCTGGCTTCACAAGCTGAACCAGTGAAAGGCCTGATGAGCACCTGAGAGAGGAGCAGGAGAAAAGAAGGACCTCCCTCTTGGCAGCAGTGAGTTGTTAAACTACCCCAGCGTCACTCTCAGAGAAAGGAATGTGAAAAAGGGCAAAGTAAACAAAACAGCAGCAAGGTTTTAAAGGTGCTAGTGGAACATGCTGACAGGGGAAGACAGACCTGGCTGGGTTATGATGACCTGCTGTTTTTCACCCTGACTTGCACTTGGGTGGAGAAAGAGCTGCTGAGAGCTGCAGCCTCAGAGGCAGCTGAAGGAGGAGGGGAGGGAGAGAGGAGGAAGCAGGAGGGTCTGCTCTGGCAACACTGATTCTGGATAATTTCTCACATCCTTTGATAGGCAAAATAGCCTCTCTAGGGAAATACAGAGCTTTTTGATATTTGATGAAAGTTCTCATGAATATTTTGATATTTCAACCTACCAGTGACTCCTATGGACAGGAAATGTCTTATGGGAAGCAGAATAAAGCAACTTTTAGAGCAATCGTCATCATATTTCAAGCACCACTAGCTAACAGGATTCTCAAGTTACTAAAAACTTTCCTCTGGTTAATACAGAGCCTATTAGTGAAGTATTATATTATTTGTCAAGAATGCTTTATAACACTGCCCATGCCTGCCTATATGAACTAGAAAGCCACAGTCAGCAGTTTGCTAGTGAGATACATACTTAAATGCTGATCTGTTGCTTGCAGCCTGGGACAATGGGTTAAATAAAGTCTTGCAAAGGAAGACACAGGCAACCAGCCATTCAGAATCTGAGCGTGGCTTGGTGAGGTACCAAAGATGGTTTGTATTGTTGCTTCTAGTGACAGCACTATGTAGAAGCATTTGCAATATTCTCCTCTGGAGTAACTTCATTCTCCATCTACTTCCCCTTTATGCTCAATTATTGTTCTGCAACCTGGTGTATAATATAGAAACAAAGTGGAATGCAAGACCAATATCCAGAACATAAGCATTTATTCTTCAATCCAACTATCTCCCACTCGAAGCTTATACACTTTTATTAAGCTTGATCTTCCTCTCCCTGCCCTGATGTTTGAGTAAATGCAGCCAAGGGTATGTTTCTGTTGTTGTTTTGCATACTGCCTCTCAGCTTTTGCTTAGACATAACAGGTATTGTGTAGCAACTAATTCACAGCAGCTCATCTCCTTCTAGTGCAGCTACAAAACCAAAATACACAACACAGGAGAAATACAAGGTTATAAACTCTTTTAGAGCTTTTCAGAACATTCATAAGAGTTTTAGCAGGAAAAAAACATGACGTTAAATTATTTGAGCACTGTTACTGAGCATGACAGCACATGACTTTCAATTGTCTTGTTATCTAGTAGAAAGGATTCAAACTGGTCTGGAAAGAAAAAAACAGGAAGAGAATCTGGGAAACTAAGTCTCTGCCCGTGATCTCCTTACTGTGGTCAGACAAGCAAGGATGTGCTACTCCAGGATTTTTTCAGGAGTGACCGCTCAGAGAACACTTTTTCTGAAACAGAAGAGGGGAGAATGAAAATGTCACTTCATCACACTGATTAAACCACTCAGCTAACAAGAAGGACAATGATGATACAATCCCTGCTCTGATTAGTGTTAAAATTGTAATGGATCTTAAGTAATTATTAAGGAATTATCATAAGGGAGTATAATTAATACTTATTATTTGTAATAGGTATCATGCATGTGGATACGTTTGGGAAGATGAAATCATCAATCAGAGGTAAGAATCAGATTTTGTCCCCTAAGTGTCCAAATTAATCATTAAACCCTTCAAAATCTGGTGTCACACCCAACTTTAGTCTGTTTCTGGGGTCATGTTGTGCATTTTTTTCCATAATCTGCTGCTGTATGAAGGAGAAGCTGTCTTGAGAATCATCAGTGCCTCAACATGGCCTTGTCTGACCCATCCGGGGGTGATGAAGGCACCCACCAAGTGCCTTCCATGGTGAGGATTGTGGGAGCTTGCTGGGGGCTGACTGCCTCTTGGCTGCAGCACAGAAGGCAGTGCAGGACTAGCCGTGCAGAAAGCGGGATGAAGGTGTGGTGGTTTAACACCAGCAGGAATTTAACCTTCAAATAAGCTGCTCCCCTTCTTCCCCACACCTTCCAGTGAGGAAGGAACAGAAGCAGAGGCTGTGGGTTGAGATAATTTACTGAAGGCAAAAACCAATGGAATAAGAAACTTGCAGTAACACCAGCAATATTAATTACAAAAGTATACAAAAACAGAAGGTGTTTTATCCTCAAAAAAGTTGTTCGCCACCAAGAACAAAACCAAGACAATGGACTCTCTCTGTAGGTCGCAGGTTGGCTTCCCCAGACAAAGATACAATGGCAACCATTGCTGCACACTGTGGCATGTAGCAGCCAGGAACAAAGGCACTTTAAGGACCTCCTGTGCACCCTGGCACACATCCATCAGGAACAAAGGCAAGATGGTGAGGGTGAGAGGGAGCTCCCACAGCTAGTGTTCTGCCCCTCCCAGCCCAAAACAGCAAAAAACAGTGAGAAACCCCTAAAAGCTACATCTTCCAAGCTGGGCAGTGTCGCTGCTCTGCTGGGCTCAGTTTTGCACATGCGCCTGTTCTGGAGTTTTATATCTTCACACCATGCTGGAGGTCATTCCCACAGGTTGCCACTGCTTTCCTACTGCTCTGCTGTGCTCCTTTCAGCTCAGCTTGGCTGGATTTGGCTCAGCTCAGCTGGACTGGGAATCACCCCCACCAGTCCGTTCCCTGCTGGTGCTGCCATCCAACACCCATCGACTTGCGTTTCGCCACTTTCCTTTCAGCACCACATCCTCTAACAGCGTTATGGAGAGAAGTGCAGATGTGGTAGTGCAAAAGTTATTTTATTAGGTTTTTAAGTGTTTTATATAATTAATTTACAGTTTTTTATAATAAGTTTTGAAAAATTGTTCGTTCCCTGTACCCCCGTTCTTCCCAATGGTTCTTACCCCTTATGTTTGTTATATATTGCTGTCAATCCCCTCTCTCTCTCTCTCTCCTTGGGCGCCCTGTCTGTCACTTTGGGACCCTTCCCCGGATTCTGGAAAGTTCCAGGGAGGGTGTCAAGTGATAGGCTGGTGCCCGGGAAATCCCCTTTCCCCCATCACGGAGTGGTTCCCCTGCTGAATGTTTACACCCCTAGTTCCACCCTGAGTTAGCCTGGTTGGTTAATCTGTTGTTACCACCTCTTGTTTCTCCCCCCGTTTAAAGTTACTGCACAACCACTGCTCAGGGTCTCTCCTGAGTAGCAGTGGTCAGGTGTGGAGTTCCCGTTTGGTCTCCCCCTCAATAAAACCCTGTTAACCCTACTCAGAGAGTCGCCTTTCTGTCCGTCACCGTGGTCGTGACTACCATCAAGTCCGTCACAGGGTGTGGGGAACCAAGATCCCACAGGGAGGAGGGAGCCAGTCGAACTAGTGACTCCTACCTAAAAGTGCGTGTGCCGCAGTGAGGAACTGAGTTAGCCCGTGAGCCTGCACTTCCACGCGCACGGTGGACACTGCGACATGCAGAGGGACCTGCAAGGCAGCAGAAGGACCAGATCCACAGGGGCAAATCCCAACACTCTGCCTGCAACAAAGAGAGAAAATGGCACCCGCTCTGGGGGCAGGCTCATTTTCTTCCCGAGGCCTTGCCCCCAGTGGTGATGTGTGTTCTAGAGTACCACTTAGCCACACCCACAGCACAGTAAGCTCCGCCCCCCCTTCCCCCTCCCCCCCCCGGATGGTGCCCTCCTGCGTCGGGGTGGGTACGATTGGGGTCTAATTTGGGCACAAAACAGCACAACCCTTCACAGCTGGACAGAATCCACAAGGGCACAAATGCTCCTACAGACATCTGAGCCAGTTTGTTCTCCAGCACCAATCTGATCCATGGGACCCACCAACAAAACCTAGAATTTATATTTTTTTCTTTAACATAAGGCCTTTTTTTGTTGCAATTCACAATAAAAAAATTGATGGTCATTTGCTTTTGATTAAACACTACACCAGCAAAAAATATTGATGGAGCTCATAAACCTCCAGTATTTCAGGGCAAATACCTTTGTCCATTCTCAATGTTTGATTGCATGAGTCATATGAAAGGGTTACTGGAAATTCATCAGGCTACATTGGTGAGAGCTATTGAATTGTAAAATTATTTTGTCTTTTCAAGCCTGGTAAAACCTGTGGCTTCATTCAAAGTTTAATTTCTGGCTCCCTTGCATGGGTCAAGAGCTGCTTCAGGGGGCACGAGGCTCTCTCCAATGAGCCAGGTGTATCCCAGGGGTTCTCTGAGAAACACCAAAGGGTGATTCCAATTCAGCAAGAAGTTTCAGCTCGAAAAGACAAAAGTATTTTTTTCAGTTTGGTCTCTTCCTGATTCGGGTTTCTTTTCATTCTTATATTTGTCTCAAATCCACAAGAAACTCATCTCTTTTTGAGAGCAGTAAAAAGCACTTAATTTTCCATTGAAATTTTGATAATACAATTGCTCAAGTATTGCAAATGGCCAGCTCCTTCTTTTTCACGTGATTATGAATCAAGCATGTTCTTTTCAAATAGCATGGAAACAGACATCAGTAAATCAATCTGGACATATTAAAGGGTAAATCTTATTTATTCAAATATTACCTCTTTTCTCTGTGTCCAGCTTCTGGCCGACTGAAAGATTTAAAACAAAAAAAAAAACAAAAAACCCCACATATCTAAAAAATCCAAGTTGTTTTAAAGCTTGAGAATTGTTTTTTCATGCCTCCTAGGTGTCTGGTTTGAGCAAAGGTTGAGATTTTGCCTCAGAACTGTTGTAAAAAGTCAATTTAAGTGAACTGCTATATTCATGAACAAAGAGACTTTTTACATTCAGTGATGTGGGTCATTAATTGGACATCTCATTCATCACAGACCCTTACCAGAGAAAACAAAGAACAAGAACAACAACAGGACCCTGGCTTTGTAAAAAAAAAAAAAAACAAAAAACCAACAAACAACAACAACAACAAAAACCCCAAAAAACCAAAAACACAACAAAAAAACCAACAAAAACAAAAACCAAAAACAAAAACAAAAAAACCCCCACCAACAAAAAAAACCCAAAAAAACCAACAAAAAACCAATAAAAAACGTTTAAGGAATCTGCATTTAATCAAAACATGCAAAACAATCTCCAGATACTGTCTGGCAACAAATTTAGGATTTGCAGAGCTGAAATGTTCATTTGCTTGGCTATAAATATTACGTTGATGAAAGACAGTCCTAACTCTGTCTTCCACCACTTCACTTCTGATAGGGAAGTTAAGGTTTTATGTGTTTGCTTAGAAAGCCATTAGATCTAACCTTTCCAGGAGAATTACAAAGGGGAATGATAAATGACCATGTATCAGTTCAGGGGAGGGAGAGGTTTCATCTGGGGTACTGCAGGGGTAAGTACTCAGTCTAGGCATATTTGATGTTATCATTCATGATGTAGCATATAAATGAAAATCAAAGATTACACTGAGGTGGGAGGATAGAGAGGAAAAAATTTAATATGACATCAATCAGCTAAGAAGAGGAGCAAGAAAATAAGATTAAAAGTGGAAAAATGCAAGGCATACCTGTGAGAAGACACTCCAATTGAGATTTAGTGGAAGGAAATAATGCAAGAGCTTAAGCTGAGCAGAATATTAGACATACACTTGCAAGAGGGAAAGACAACAACAACAACAAAAGCCAAATGAGCTGTTATACTTTCACAGGCCTTAGTTTACAACTGCGGAATTAGAAAACCTTTTCCATATGAATTGGCAGCAAAAAGACATTTAGAGAAAGGGGATGATCTGTGAAGTGTGTGAGCAGAATTTTGTATAGCCATGTCAGAAGTTGCTGACTTTTGCTGACTATTAGGTTCTGCAGCATCTTGGCAGAGAGATTTCCAGCTACCTATGCAAGCCTTGCCTCAGATTCCTCTACAAGTACAAATGTAAAGTCTGCAAAAGGAACCAAGAATATGGGGCTAAGTTTTTGCACAATGGCCTTCCTACTTCACTACAGAATTTAGACATGGAAGAGAAAAATACTGAGCCGCATACAAATAAAAACATCACAGATACAGTCTGTTCTGTGGACAGCATGGGCTGTGCTAATTACTAATTTTTATTTGAGCATCTATATTGGGCTAAAACAGTGTCTTTGCAGTTGAACATTATCAAACTGCAGTATTTGGTGGTAGAGTTTGAATATTATTTTGAATGCAACTTCTTGGGAAAATATGCACCAATACAATAAAATTTTATACAGAATTTTATTGTGCATAGCACACCTTCTGAAAGAAACATCACACAACAGAGACCAGTAAACAATAAAAAAAGCCCAGGAATCAGAGGAAAATATTGCAAAACCATCTTTTAATTGATGACAAAAAATTTATAAACATCACTATTGCAAATGTTTGCTAAAATCTGTGCATTAACAGAACAGAATATTTAGAATACACACAACGTTTTTTATAGTCCTTAGGATTAGTGACTCCTATGGAAAAAAAAAAAATCACATGAAGAATAATTCTTCTCTACTCAAATATAAATTTTCACACTTTGTCTAAAATTTTCCGCAGGTAAAATCCTGGTCATGTTTTATACCATGTTACCTGTTTAATACTGCTCACAATCAACCTGGTAGAATAACACCAGTTTATCAGGAACTGTGCTCAGCTCTGAAAGATTATCAGAGAATGCTATAAAAATGCTGCTGTTTGCACAAGGCTGCTAGGAACAGTACGTTATGCCCTGTAAAGCAGCCAGGGCATTTTTATTAAAGTCAGATGGCATTTGAAGACAAAATTATGAAGAAACATATTAAAAAAGGCTTTTATAGAATGGGCTTGTTCTGAAAACACCTTAGGGACTTAAGTGCATGCATACATATGTTACTTGATTTTATTTCCATGACTTCATGTACAGTCACCCAGTATACCAGTCAAAAAGTTTTCTTTCTTATCATTGCTGTCCCAAGAGTTCCATACCATTCCTGGTATGGAACTCAGTGTTTCATACAGCATGAAAATAAATTAGGCATTTTTAATCTCACTGAATATTTAAAAAAACAACCAACAAACAAAAACAAACAAACAAACCAACAAACCAAACAAAACCAGGTCAAAGAAAAAAGACTTAAAATACAGATTTAAAAATATGTACAAAATGTATTCTTTTATAATTAATTCATTTTTTGGATGTTAAGACAAGAATGTATTTGAATTTATGTCCCTCTGAAGACAGACACTGAACCCAGCAGTCCAGTGTAGTCTCCAAGGAACTAAGAGCAAAACCAGGGAGCCAAGTTTTAAAGCAGCAAGACCAGGAAGAGGGAAGAAGTGCAGAGCAGTACATCAGCACAGTCCTGTTTCCGAGCTCTTTTCTCAAGGAAACAGCTATTGATTCTGCAGTCAGAGGTAGCCTTGCAGGAGGTAGACAGTCCTATTGGTGAAGTCTTGAGTCAGGCCTTCCCTCTTTTTTAGGTACATTGAGAAGCACACTTTAAAAAGTTGGTTTAAAAACACTCATGCAATTGAAAATGTGAAGACAAAAACCACTCTATAAGGTATTTTCTTACTTAAAAGCTGTACTTTCTACTTACTTTGGATACTGTCCAAAGAATTGCTATAGTTGCACCATTTTTTACATTCATTAGATTGAGATACCAAGTTATTCCTTAAAATTGACTTGACTGTGCTAAGGAGTTATGGATTTTTAAGAACCAGTGCACTATAGAACTATTTCAGCTACCAGACTAATTTTGCACTGATCTCTGCATCTTCTAGTTTCCTTTATGTAGTACAGTCAACAATACTGCAGTGACATATCCAGCATTAATCATAGTATTGTTATCAATATGGTAACATTGTCTCTCAGTTCATATATCCCCAAGTGGCTTTACATCATGCTGTTGTTTCATGCAGATCTAGCTGTTTATACTAATATCTCCATATCTCCTCCATCTTTCCTAGTCCTAGAGGACATATTTGCAGGAGGAAATCCTATTTTAAGATTGGTTTCTTTGTTCCTGGAAACATGACTTGACATTCACTTGTGTTACAATGAGCTCATTTTCCCAGCATATCTTATCAGTCCCCATCAATATTTTCTATTTACCTTTTATTTTTTAATCACTTGCTAATATTAAGAGCAATGATCTCATACTCTTTTTCCTAACACCACCAAGGACAGTGTATGTAGACAGAGAATAAATCCCAGAGGGACCCACTAGAAACCTCCTGTCAGACAGTGATTTCAGTTTACAATTGCCTTTTACATTCTGTTGGTAACTAGGCTTAACCTGTACAATATTTGCTGTATGTATCGCATATACTGTATTATACCAAAATATTGTGGGACACTAGATTCTTTATGGGTATTTGTTATTTCAGAATGTTTTTCTTATCAATCCACTTCGTGAATTTAACAATCCAATTTTTGACAGATCTATTTTCATGAAAACCTTGCTGAATGTTATTCATAAATATGTTTTTAAATTTTTTTTTTTTTTTTTTTCCAGCTGGACTGCCTGGATCAATATTTTCCAAGTCATGCTATGTACCTCCTTGACAGTATGAAAAACAAATAAATGAAACTAAATGCACAAGCAGAGAAAGATACTCGATAAAGACAAGGTGTATGAATTTACATTTTGGACTTTTTAAAAATTATCATTATAATGAGATATTCCATTTCATTAACTGGCAAGACTTTATCACATGACTTTATTACTATAGCATTTTCTGTAGAAGTAAAAGTGAGATTTATATTTTCATTCAGTTTTTTTGTTGCTGCTGGGAAGAATTTAATATGTGTGTACATATATTATTTAAGTAAAGTACATATATTATTTAAGTAGAATTAGAACATAGCACACATTTAACATCCATGTTCTTTAAATATATTTATTCTATTGGAAGATAGAGACTGACAGTGTTTGCCAGATGACAACATTTACACATGATTTGTGCATGTTACTTAGGACAGGAGTTAGAATTCAACTACAGTACACAAAAGAGCATTCAGAATATCTTTATTTTTTAATTAAGTATTACTATTTGCCTGTGCTAGGCACCATGACAAAAGAAATAAATTGTCAGGAGCATTTTTTTTCCTATATTAAAATACATCTGATTTAGGAAGTGTTGTTTGTGATTAATAAGTCTACAGCACTGAGAAAATTCTTTATGCTTCATCACCTAAGCAGGACTGTCATCTTTGACTCCTTTTGGTTCTCTGCAGTCTTGAGATGGTTTCAAATCCCTCAAGAGTGTCATAACTCTGAACTGTAAGTATTTGATGATTTTGTAGGAAATAGCCACAAGTACAGAGTGATTTAGAGCAGCACTGTTGTAAGAATACAGCTGATTGAATAACAGTAAATAGATCCTGTCAAGGAATTATTAGAAAGAAAAATTTATACCTAGTGAACAGAACATATGAATAGGACAACTTTTA
The DNA here is from genome assembly GCF_015227805.2 of Hirundo rustica. Taxonomy (NCBI): domain Eukaryota; kingdom Metazoa; phylum Chordata; class Aves; order Passeriformes; family Hirundinidae; genus Hirundo; species Hirundo rustica. The sequence continues at coordinate 24,655,118 of NC_053450.1, read as the reverse complement.
TACAGTACTATTGAAAATGAAAAAAGGAAATATTTTAAAATTTGTAAAATAGAAATAATGGAAATTAGCCTTTTTAAATTTCCTCTCAAGAAATTCTAAAAACAAACTGTCCAAATATAAAATTGGTTTTCAGTGATGGCATTATGCTACACACTGTTATAATGCAAGAAAATCTATTATCACTTCTTTGGGTTAGTCACTGAGTTTCTTATTATTTTAAAACACTATCAAGAGGAAAAAAACTGCAAACCTTGTAGAAAAAAGCAGTCTGGAGCAAACAGGAACTTTTTCTATTGTTTTCAATACACTCCAGAAGCAAACTTGCTTTGCTATCATATCAGGACTTGATTTCTTTTCACTCTATTATTTTCAGACACATTTCAGATCTCCACAGGTTCAGTCACAGGGTCCCAGGTGTGAGTGTTCTCACTGAAGTGACAAGTCACACATTTCACTTGGTGCAGGACAGCAGGGAGGTCTCCTTGGTGAAGGAAACTCACCCATGCCTCTTTTGGCACTGCAACAGACTCAGAAACTAAAGTTTCAGATAAAGTTTACATCAAAATCCAAAGACAGCAGAAATACATTTATGGTATTTTGGGCTAAAGCAAGTGGTTCCACTGCTGTTTTGTAGCATCATATAAGACATTGTTGAAAGTTAAATATGAGTATTAAGCATGCTTGCAGTTCCAAGAATTCTTACAAGATTGTTTCAGAGATTTGCATTTTTTGAATTCAGTCTTTCACAATTCTGCCACAAGCCACAAGCTCAGTCAGAATGACAGAAGTGTTTTAAGGTGAACTACTTTCAATGGGACTTGGGTCCCCCCAAAATTTGGAAATCCTAGTCAGTATTCTTTTCATTAGGAGCAAATGGTCTTAGTGTTTTGGAAAAAAGTGTCACTTACTCAAATGTTTATTCTCAGTGAGCATTCAGACAGCACACTAGAGTTTGCAATATCATACACAATTTAAAAAAAGACTAATCAATCCATAAAACCTTATGTCTCAGTGCTTTCTGAAAGGCTTCATAGTATGGTGTAGATTCAAGTACAGAACGCAAAGATGTTATATCCTAGAAAGTTTATTTCCAAGTCAGAAGTCAAAATATGTTTATAGTGCCAGCGGGCACTGAAAAAAGATGAATACAACCAAAAGCTCCAGAGGTTTTTCCCTGTTATTTTTATTATTAATACTGTATCTAAAACAAAGACTATAGAAAATGGGGAAGAAAATACCAGCTGCCAGATCATTCTGGAAGCTGATCAGACATTTCCAGTTTTGCTGTGTCTTTTTTTTTTTTTTTTTTTTCCCCTCTTTCCTTTCAACACAAAACAATGCAAAACATTGCAATTGTAAACAACAAAGTGAAGAGGAGGTAATCCCACCCACACAGAAACATGCCCTAGATCACATAGGAAGATCATGAAAGGAGGAAGGGAGAAGTACACCCCTGAGATACAGAGCTTGTGTTTTAAAAGCAACACTAAAAAGCAAAGGACCAGAGACTCATGAACAGTGAAATTATGACAATCCAGCTTGGGCTTTCTCTACATATTCAGATACTACTTAGAGACACACCAGCATCTACGTCATCTGCCAGCTGAAGTGTATCCTGTTACATAGCAGTTATAGCTCAAAATATAAATTAATTTCAAGGTCTCATGATCTGGACAATTTGCAAAGAGATATCCACCAGCAGCGGAGCTACATGGGGATGTCAAGGCTTCAGTTACAATTACTACAGTTCCAGCGTCCAAACAAGCCAGGTACATCTTCAGAAGAAATTAGCATAAAACCTAGGCCAGACAGATATGGGAGATTTGGGAAACAGAGAAAGCATGCTGGCATTTTGTCTTGGTTTTTGATGACTTTATAATATTGCCAATAATAACACCAATACTGCCTGTTTGTTTCACAGGGACCTTTATCAGCAGTACACAGTCAGAACCAGCTCTGGTGTGGCCTCTCAGGGTGATGATTCAAGGCAGCAGTGGGGCTCTCACGTTCCTCTGTGCCTTCGGGGGCTGGAGGCCCACCACCCATTCCAGGAGAAGGCCAGAAACCTTGGGCTGCGGCCATCCAACCGCAAAATACTTCACTCTTTGCTGCTGACACAATTTCATTTCATGTTTCACTGTTTCAGTGCGAAATTGTTGGAGTCCAGGGCATTCCTTTGGCTGCCCTGGAGGGTCAGGGACCTGGGCAGGGGGGTCTGGGACCCCAGCCCAGAGCTCAGAGAGACACTGGCTTTGATCTCAGTCCATGGGAAAAACTTCCTACACTGAGAGAAGGTTTACAGGCCACAAGAATGTGAAAAATAGCAGTTTAGCTTATCACAGGGTGAGAAAATAGTAAATTTAGGTTCCTAGCATTGAAGTGAATGGGGACAAGATGGAGAATCTGGGGCGTTGTCTCCTTCTCCTTCTCCTTCTCCTTCTCCTTCTCCTTCTCCTTCTCCTTCTCCTTCTCCTTCTCCTTCTCCTTCTCCTTCTCCTTCTCCTTCTCCTTCTCCTTCTCCTTCTCCTTCTCCTTCTCCTTCTCCTTCTCCTTCTCCTTCTCCTTCCCTCACTCCGTTGCTGCATTGACGTGGCACAAAGTAGTTAGTGAGGATTGGGTCAAAGTAAAGATGATCTTTTTAGTAATAGTGATAGACACTGGTAAGAAATAGTAAATAAGAAATACGTAGTAATTAGTATAAAAGATAGGGACAACCCAGCTCGGGGTGAGATGTGAGGAATCCGTGCAGCTGCGAACATCTTGTTGGACTCTGAGAAAATTGTAAGATAAGAAAAAATAAACGAAGTATGCAACATTGAAAAATCTAAACCTGAGAACTCCGTCTCTTCCTTCGGCTTGGCTCAGAGCTGTGCAGGGGAGAAAAGGACCCTGAAACCACCAGAAAAACGGGGAAAGCCCCCTACAGGAAATAAAGTTAGTTGCTATGGCAAGTGCCCATTTCTGAGCGCAGCTCTCTCATGGGGTTCTTGTCCCTCTCCGTCCACACTATTGTTTGGAATTGTCTTCGAAGGGGGGACAGAAGAGGTGAGAAACCACTGCCCCCTGCAGAAATAGTTAACTAAGTCACAAGCTCATTTTTGCACAAGGCTTTGCTTGAAAAGGGCAGCATGGCTCAGTGCTTCAGCAAATTCAGGAAGATTTCTGAAGGAAAACGTCTCAGTTCAAAGCTTTGTGGCAGGAATTAACCCATCAGCTTCTCAACCATCTCTAATTAGGTGCCAAAGGAGCTGTAAAGGCAAAGTTCCATAGGGCATTGTGCTAAAGTGCAGGGGACAGATCAGCTTTTGCATTTTGACTCAGCTTGTGTCTTCATAGCTGTGAGCAAATCTTTCAATCGCTGTGCTTTTATTCTTATCTCTAGGAATTTTCTTTTTCTGGTCAGACTGGTTTTCAGGGAGAGAGAGTCTCTCAGCAAGTACAGCATTGTTGCTGACTGCAATGTTAGCAGAAATTGGTGTTGGCTAGCATTCCACCCCAAGATCTCTACTGTTCTTTGGCAATAGACCTGTTAGACATTTATATTATGTTAATAAATACCAAAATATGTGGAAATTAAAAAACAGATTTGATAAAACAGAAAGGAATAATCTATACTTGCTAAAATATGTACTATCTTTCTCGCTAACTTCTTATTTTCTTTCTCTGTTTAGCACTTTGTGATGAAATATATTGTAAACAGATCAACATTATTATTCCAGTCACATTTTTCAAGTGTTAATAAACTTTTTTTTTTCATTTTGCAAATCAACAAAATAAAACTGGTTTATAAAATCTTTCAGATTAAAAGATAAGGATGCTCAGCCTCACAAAACATTTGCTCGGTTGATCTAGCATTAACAATTATGTTTAGGAAACAATTTAACAGCTAAAAAACCACAACCTTGTAAGCATTAGGCATAAGTGTTACATATTTCTATTAAAATTAATTTTCAAATAAAATATTGCATTGTTTGTACATAATAAATAATAAATTGTATTCTTTAACAAAACAAGGTATCACAAATACTTCCACAGAAGAAGGAGGGGTGAGGGTTTATCCACCAAATTAGGGCTGAAAACTTTCTGACAATAAAATCAACTGCAGAGTTACTTAACTGGATCAGCAGTTGGAAAAGAGATTGCTTGTATTAATATTTTTGTATTATAAACACAAATATTACTGGACAACAGCAAATTTTAAACAATTGCATCTGAGTTGGGGCCTAGGGCTCCAGAAGTTTACCTTAGGAAGAAAGACACATTAGCTATTCCCCTCAGTGTTCCTTCCTTCACCCTGACAGAAGCGTGAAATAAAATACCACACACACACACAAACAAACAAACAAATAATAAAAAAAACCCTAATATACTTCAAGAAAATTGATTCAAATAAATTAACTCCAGCCTTTAAAAATGAAAAATGTAGCAAAACAACCCATGCTTTTTCTTTCATGTAGTCTTGAGCGCTTTTCCTAAGATATGAAGTAATGCTGATGGATCTAATTTCCCAGGGTAAGCCCTGGCCCTATTCCATCCCCTGGAAGACATTATTCTTCCGCAAATTCTCATCCATCCTCTGCAATGGCTCAGCCATTGCCTCAGACAATGGTCTAAGCACTGCAGACTGGATTCCATCAAGCTCAAAAGAGTGCAGAAAATAGAGTTGTACTCTACAGTTTTCCTACAGAAATTATAGAAGGTAAAAAAAAGAGTTGGACTAAATATTTTATGAGGTAAATATTCTAAGATGTAATAGGGTTCAGCTAAAACAAAAGTTGTGTCCCAAAAGGTACAGAAATATAACAATAAAGAAGGACTTCTCAAAAATATGTGTTTCAACTCCTAAAATGCCTATGATAGTTAATTTTTCATTACAGCAGTGAATAGAAAAAGAAAATCAGAAAAGTAGCTAACATCAAATTAAAATGATGCAAAGGCAAATTGTTAAGTGTAGAAGGTTTTCCATGATTTAGCTTACAAGACTTTCAAATTGCTGTGTTTGCCAATCTTGTTTGTGAAAATTTTCATTGTTGGCCATTCTACATTGAGAATGAGTAATTTCCATACAAGCAATATTTATTTTAACCCAAGGAAATGTTGCTTTGGCTTCTTTAATTAACCAGAAATCCCTAACAACAACTGTAGAATGTTCAGCTTCATAGGATAGCGCGTGGAGCCTGATCCGATCAACAGCCCTTGCTTTACACAATAAAAAAGTACGAGCTCCATGCCTTGCACTGTATCCTTGCATTGTAGGAGTTTCATACCTTTATGAAATCCCATCTCACCTACTGCATGGGGCAGAACCTCACCTTTAGGTTGGGTTCAAATCCTCCCTTCTGTGCATTTTTATGTGAACTCTGTTATATGTTAAGAAAATATTTGTGGAAAGCAAAACATGAAGTGAATCCTCCAGCCGTGTGAGAAAGCTGCCTCCAGTGTTCATGCAGCATACTGAAACAGCCACCACCGATGTTTTGTAAAAAAACCCAACCAAAACCTCTTGAACTGGCTAGCCTGTGACAGTGGCAATGCCATGCCAGCTGTGCAAAGACTCAGACGTATTTCTGACCACTGGAAGGGTTGCTTGTGTGTGCTGTGGTGCTTTCTACAGGCTCTCAGAGATGTACATATGATCCATGTGGAACCTTAGCACAACTATAGGGGATATCTCCATATATCTGCCTCATTCACAAAGCAGTTTCAAACACAGTGGCCCATTTATACCTCCCTCAATTAAATTATCTTTGCTAAGTATTTACAAAACATGTAAATTCAGAGACAGTCCAATGAAAACAACTAAGCCCTGCAGCCAATTCCCCAGTTTTCCACTGGTTCATAAATAAATTTACAACAGCAATTCCCGAACTATAGTCTACATTCAGCCAGTGATCTGATGATCTGGTCCACAGAGTGATGCCAAATTTGTCCCGTTCTTAAGTTAGCAAGGGTGCAGGACAATTTGTGGAAAGGATGTGGTCTTGACAGGATGTGGAAAGGATGGGTCTGGGAGCCCCCCACTCCTGCTCTCCCATGAGAACTGTCCCCTTGTCTGTGATGATAAATGGATCTAAGGGGCTCACACCAGAACACAATGCTGGGTTTCATCTCAGGAAGATGTTTTCCAGAGACCTGAGGGATGTGCCTCCTCCAAATTTGGCTGGCATTTGCATGCCTGTACTGAACTGGCTGAACTGCAAATGGAAACGTCTTGATGGAACACACTGACAGGGAAAGCCAGCAGCAGTGGTTTGACCTGGCTCACTCAGAACATAAAAATTTGTAATCATCCCAGAGCATGTGGAATCCAACAAACCATCTCCAGAGCTAAAATGTCTAAGAAGGCATTATGGACGTTACAAACAAATTACCAGACATAATCAGCCAGATCATCAGCTGGCAGAAGTTGGCAGAAATCCACTATAGCAACATAAGTTTTGTAAAACTAACCTGAATTACGCCAGCTAAAAGACTGAGTTTATTTTTTTCTGCCACTGTGCACATGGAATAACCTGGGTAATGAAGCCTTTCTTGTTTTGGGTTTTGGTTTTTTTTTTTTTTTTTACTTTTGAATTTTGTATGAATCTTGTCTTTATACACACATCCATGTGAATAAATTAAAGGGTCAACTCTCTATTCCATCTGCTCTACAACGAACCATTTGTTGCTCTTTAAATGACAGCTGCTTGGCCCAGGAACAAACTTGGCTGCCACTGTGCAACACCCATGTGTGCTGCTGGCACAGCAGCTCAATCCCTCAGCTCCACCCCGCCCGCTCCCAGCCAGCCGGTGCCCTGCCCCAGCCCCTCGCCTGCCATGCTCAGGAGGCAACACTCAGGTGTCACTGCAGAGCCCCCTTGAACAGCAAACATTTCCCCTTCTTGTTCGTGTTTTCCACATTATTATAGCAAGGGCAGGAGGTCCTGGTCTACAACCATGCTTATGTTCCAAAATAAGAATAGCATAAGGATCATCTTAACATGTCTAGGGCTAGTTCATAATTTCAGATTTAGGAAACTCTAAAAGCTCTACAGAACTGTAGCAATGGTGCCCACAATAGGGGGCTTATCAAATTTCTGCATTAGGAGCTTGCCATTAAGTTTTATTAATTAAAATTATCTGCTCTCACACACTTGCATTAATAAAATGCGGCTGGCATTCCCTGCAATATTACAGGCCATGGCTGTTCTGAAAACATAGTTGCTAGGATACCTTCATAATGTCATCCTCGTGTTATACTGGTCTTTCAATTAATGAAGAAACATTCAAGTTACTTCTCAGCCCTTCTATGCATGTGTTTGACCTGTGCCTTCACCCTTCGTGTGACACTCTTCCATGTGTTTGCCTTCTAACCCCAGCGTGGGACACAACAGAGTGACCACAGCCATTTGCAAACTGTAGTAATGGTGCAACTCTGCTTCTTGGCCTTTTCATGTCTTTGTTAATCTGAAGACAGAAAACCAGATGTCTTTACATTCGGTATTTCTTCACTGAATTGACCTGAGAAAATAATGCTTTTTCAGGGGCAATTTTGCAAACCTTTGCTATCCATTATCCATTTAAAAGTTTTTATAGCACAACCTCAGCAGTATAATGCCTATTAAAGAATGAGATCCTGCAAAATTATATATTTCTCAAGGCAGTTATCTAATAAAATACATGAGGTATTCTCATTAGATAGGAGGAGGCAGCCAAGGCTCTGGAAATACTCAGTCCCAGGACTGAATTTGTTTGAAAGTCTGATGCAATCTGATAGAGTACAATGGAAACTCACCTTGGATACACATGCTAAGCATTATCCTCTGCAAGAACACAGCCCCTGCACAGTACAAAAAGCCTGACACAGTCTAAATGGAAACAAAGTAGGAAACAGGCATTATAAAGACCTTCTATATACTGAATTTCACTAGAAAAGTGGAGTGTGCACCCTTCATGCCATTCCCAGAGTAGGACTGGATATTCAGAAAATACACTGGCTGAATATTTAGTGAACACTGGGAGACAAAATAAACAAAAGCCATATCTGCATTTCAAACTCTTTTTAACAATCAGACCAAATATAATATGAAAAGCAAGTGAACAAACAGAGCAGCTACTGACACTTTCAGACAGATCACCACATCTAAACAGCTGATCTATAAATAGTCTGCTCACAGTATTGCAGCACATGCTGACCACACAGATGTGATCCTGCAAAGCAAGTACCAGAGATTGTACACAGCTGTTTTCACTTGGTTAAAGCCTGTGTGGTCTTTTCTCCAGTACAAAGAAATACTCCTAATTTTTTGAAAAAAATTACAACTTCTACTGCATGGACTAATAGATTTTTTTATATTAAATAGGCTCATTTTGTCCTGGAAATTATCAGTGACTCAATAAACAAATACAGGCTCTCAAAGAAACAAGCAAAGTAGTTTGCATAAAACATTAGGAAAATATTCCCAAAGCACTCAAGAAATTTCACAAGTTATTAATAATTTGACATTATTATGTATGATTTGTTGAACACACTTCTGCTTGAGCAGACAGAAGGAACACCTACAACTGCCCAAGAGGCATGCACTTCATCCAGGAACCTGACTTTCCAGGGTGCTTTGTGTGAAGAGGTACTGAGTATTCTTGGCTCTCACTGAAACCCTGGGAAGCTGAGGAGACTCACAGCTTGCAGAAGATGTAGAGGGCATTGCAGAAGATGCTCAGCATTTAAGAGTTCTGGGAACTATGGACCAAACTTTGGGCAAAGCCATTCTCTCCCTGAGAGCCTCGAGAAAAATGGTTTCACTTTTCCCATGCTATCTGGGGAGCAGCTTTAACATTCTTCTGTGCCCATGCTGCAGCTTGGCTGTTCACTGTAGAGGAAAACCAGAACCTGACAAGAGGTATCCCATGAGCTCCTCTGTGCTCAGGGCTTCCACTGCAGCTGTCAGCTGGTGCTGTGCAGTGATCTGCTCCTTTCTGCCAGTGAGCCCCAGCCCATCAGCTTGTGCTGTGCAGTGATCTGCTCCTTTCTGCCAGTGAGCCCCAGCCCATCAGCTTGTTCTCTTGGGGGCTGCTTCTGAGGAGCCCCGCACACAGCCTGCATCAGTGTCCTGTATCCACATCCACATGCTGTGGTCCAGGCAGGTGGACTGGTGATGGAGCATCCTGATGTTGGTAGCTTCCCTCCTGAGGCATGACAGAGGAAAGCTGCTGTCTGTGAGAGCTGTGCCAGCTTAAAGCTCTGTTCCTCCGTACAGTTGCTCAGGATGAGTCTTCACTGCATATAATGCCAGCTCACAGACTCACTTTACGTGAACACGTAACAGTACTGGGGAGGACAAAATTGTGACAAAAACTATTTGCTAGCAATTGGCACATTTATTTATCTTCTAGATGACAAAATCTTCATCATCATCAACAAAAATATATATGCGATTTCTGATTTCAGTTCCTGCAGTGTAAATGGGTTGCACACATATTTGGCTTTCTTCACAAGACACCAATTCTTGTTCTATTTGTTCTCTTTATTCTGTTTGTAGTAGGACATTGCCTTTCATTGCTATGTTCTCCACCCTCCTGTTATAATCAAGTCTTCTGCCTTTTGTTTGTGTCATGTCTATTTTTCTTTCATTAGACCTTAATTATAGTCTGTGACTATAACTTTCTCCTTTGGCTGTTTACAGAATTGGTTTTCTGCCTCTCTCTCATACACACACTTCACTCCTATTCTCCTTTAGATCTCAACTTCTATATACAGTCATCACCTTTTGAAAGTGCAAAGCAGGACAATTAGTCATCGTAACAAGTTTTCCAAGGCTGGAAGGTCACATTACAACTCTTAAACTTCAGTGGATTAGATGTTTGGAGATGCAATGTGAAAAATGTCTTTGATCTTTTTATTGCCTTAGTAAACTTTTTATGGGGCAATCCATTTACCTAGTCCATTAGAGAGCTCAATAAAATATTCTGTGTACGGAAATATTGCACTTCACCAATTACATATATATATATATATATCTTTGCTCCATAAAATTTACACTTCTGCACAAAAGTCTAAAATATTTTATGAATAGGAATTGATTTAGATTCAAAGTCCACCATTGAAGAAAATTAGTTGCTATCTTATTTTCTTGTTGCTTTTAATCCACATTATTAAGCATCCTCTTGAAAGAGTCATGCCTCCCACTTACAGAAAATGGAGCCTTAGACCTGGCAAGTGTGCAGCTGATGGAATTATAAGTACAAGTTAGCTGCTTGTTCATTAAGCCAACCAGATTCATATATTTCTGGGCAGCTGTTACCCTGTTTTTATTCCAAATTAGCCTCACAAAGGTGCTTCAGTTTGCACACACTCCATTCTAAAAGACCAGACTTCAAAGATGAATGCAAACTCACAACACAAACCAAAGCTGGAGCTGGAGTCACCAGTTCGGACTCCTCATTTCCAGACCCAATATATACATTAAAAGTATAAATATATACATGATACTGGCAGTGTCATCTTCTCTCACATCCAAAATGATCTGCTTTTGACTCCTAGACAGCAGAAAAGAAATTGCTGGCAGTTACAAAACCATGGACCCTGTTGATGATAGCCCCTTTGAACTAGCTCAGCTCCTTCTGTCTATGCCACTTCAACGACATGAAATAATCACAAAGGCAGCTTCTCTGATCACAGAAGGTTCCTTTCCCAGACTGAGTAGCATTTTTCCCACAGTCAATGTAAGAAGCATGGAAGAAGGCAGAAACTGGATTACACCTTTTCAGAATGTATGAAAATTTGGTTTCACTCCTCACACAGGACTTTTCAAGGATCTGGACAAATCAAGGATCCTAGGACTGGGAGCAGCAGAGTGAGGCCAATGCGGAGGAAAATTTGACATTCCTGCCACTAGTATGAACAAGGGAAAGGTTGAGCTATGGACTGATATTAGCAGGAGAATGCCCTTGCCTTCAGTAGTCATCTTGGCCCCACAAATCCGGGCACTTTCCTGGTGGCAGCACCCATGGCAGGTCTAGAAGTGAAGTCAAGAAGGTCGTGGCTATTTTACTGCTTCAGCAATCATCTCCTGTAGGCAGTTGCCTACTGTGTTTCTTTGGCAAGTTTGAAGTGAACAGAAGGTGGATACAGCCTCAGTCAAACATCTGCTGACATCTTGGGAAGCCAGTTCACATTGGGTAACACTATACTTAAAAAATTTGTTGAGGCGGCAGAAAGCTATCACTGTCCTTGTTGTGTACCAAGGTTCATTTGTCCCAGCCTAAGAATACAGACTTAGTTTCCTTTCCCTTTCTCATCTACTGAGTTGACTGAATACTTTTCTCCCTTTCTTCCCTGTCTCTCATTTTTAGCCTTTGCTTTACCATTGTGCCTCCACTCCCATCACAGTCTGTTTTCCTCTCTTCTCCACCTTGACTTACTTGCTCCAGAGATGGATCTCCATGTAAGCTCCCTACTTCTGGTGACTGTCCCCCACTGCCCCATGAGCTCGCTCATCCACTCTCCATCTGCTTCCTGGGATTTCAGTCCTCCCAGGTTAGAGTCACAGAGGCTTCCCTGCCCTCCATGCTGGGCAATTGCATGCATTACCATTGTCTTAGTTCATGGGATACATCCCCTTCCTTCCTTCTTCCCCTGCTACTTCAGCAATTGACCTGCATTATAGAGGCATGCTGGTTGCAAGGGGAAACATGGTCACACCAGCAATCCTTAAATTGGTTGGGTAAGAGGATGAACTGAAGTTACCTCATAGGCTCAACAGCTTTTAGGAGGCAGAGATCCTAAAAGCATGATATCTTGGAGGGTCACAGCAATTCACAGTGTTGGTGACTTAGAGACATGTGAAACTCTTATTCCCAATGCTGCCAGCATCATAAACCTTTACAAACACAAATTCACTAGGCAAACAAAAGGAAATAACAGCAGCCGAAGAAAAATTTGTCTGTTAAGCAATGTAACCTTACAGGTATACCAGCATCAGTGACCTAACTGCTATTTAAACCATGAAGATTCTGTGACCCTGGAGAATCTAAACAATTCCCCAGTAAGAACAAGCAGCAGCATGAGGCCATTAACTGAAAGCCTAGCTATGGTTCTGCAGTACACATTATAATCCAACTGGGTATCATGTAAAATTATTTTTATAAAGTCAGAATCACAGGATATAAATATGAAATTATAGGATAAAATTTTACCATACTTCAGATACTATATAAATACAAATTTAAGACTTTTGAACCTATTCTCTGCATTGCACCATCAATGTAGAAATGGATGAACTCATTGATTTCAGTGCTTAAATTCATGTTCTCTCAAAACAGAAAACAGATCTCAGGTTTAATAATCCAAGGAGATCATTCCACAGTTGAGAGCATGTGTACCAGATTTATCTCCAGTCCCCTTCAGAGGCAATATCCCTATAAAGGAATTACTTATACTCAGCAGAAATGTCAACATTTTAATTAATATAGAATGAATTTGATCTTTGTCAATCCCTGATAGAACCTAGTCAGGTGAAAGATCTGGAGAAATCTACCAGTGTATATCAAATCAGTTAAACTGATTTTTGGCTGCAGTTTCCCCTCCAGCTCTGCCCACTAGCACTAAAATATTATTTGTTAAATCTTTGGAGAAAATTTCAAGTACTGCAAGTGGCATTACTAACATGTTAAAACAAGTCAACAAGTCATGTTAAAAGTTAATCTATGTCTGTATCTGATACAGCAAGAGAAGTAGAGGGGTATATCTTGATTTCTTTTTTCCTTTAATCAAAAGCTAGACAAGTCAGAGTGGAAAAAATACTTCTGTGCAGAGTACATGCAATACCATGGCGTGAGGTGAGTTATAAGCACCGTTCTCAGGCATCACACTGCAAGAGCAATAGAGGGAAATCCACAATTTTATGCATGTTGTGCATAAGCAAACTTTTTCCCCCAAATTTATTTAATGTCAATGCAAGCTTTACTCATTCTGGAAGTGTGCTTAGATTTGCAGAAGTCATTCTTGATTCTGAATTCTGTACACTAAAATTGATTTTGTGACTTGATATAGAATTATAGACTCATCAGGGCTAGAAAAGACCTCTAAGATCAAGTCCAGCTGTTAACACTTCTGTGTTCACCTCTAAAGCATGTCCTCAAATCCACAATGCCTTTTGAATGCTTCCAGGGATGGTGAATCCACTACGTTCCTGGGCAGCCTGTCTCAATATCCAACCACCCTTTCAGTGAAGAAGTTTTTCTTAATCTAAACATCCCCTGGTGCAACTTGAGGTAATTTGATCTTATCCTATCGCTTTTTACCAGGCAGAAGAGGCTGGCTCATGCCTGGCTACAACCTCCTTTCAGGTAGGTGAAGAGGGTGATAAGGTCACCCTGAGCCTCCTTTCCTCCAGCTAAACAACGTCAACTCCCTCATCTGCTCCTCACAGGACTTGTTCTCCAGACCCTTCACCAGCTCTGCTGCCCTTCTCTGGACACACTCCAGGCACCTCAGTGTCCTTCCTGAATTGAGTGACACAGCACTTGCAGTGTGGCCTCACCAGTGCCCAGTACAGAGGGACAATCACTGCCCTGGTCCTGCTGGCCACACAATTCCTGGTACAAGCCAGGATGCCATTGTCTTCCTGGCCACCTGGGTACATGCTTGTTTATGTTCAGCTGGCTGTAGACCAGCACACCCAAGGCCTCTTCTGCCAGGCAGCTCTTTGTCCTCATTCCTCATTCCCAAACCTGTAGCACTGTAAGAGGTTGTTGTGACCTAAGTGCAGGACTCAGCACTTCACCTTGTTGAGCCTCACACCATTGACCTCAGCCCACTGATCCACCCTCTCCTGAGCCCTCCACCCTGCAGAGCCTTCCTACCCTGCAGCAGATCAACACTCCTGTCCAGCTTGGTGTTGTCTGTGAAGTTTCTGGAGGTAAAGCGCATTCTTTCAGTTTTATTATGTCTGCACATATATCTAGAACATTGGAAAGATGCATAATATCCATCTCTTGCAATCAGGACCTAGGATGTGAAATGCTTCCTCAGTACCATGTTCCGTGTCATCCAGTTCATGAGATCCGACGTGAGTTAACTCTGAAGTGCAGACATATGTCAGTGATGGCATGAGTACAGACGACTGAGGCATGATCTAGCCCATTTCCTAGTCATGATCTGATTCTCTCCACCACATCCTTGAACATGGCCTTTCTCCATCACTACTTTTTACCTCAGAAGTGAGTTTTAGCCTTGGTCTTAGACCTTTTCTCACCTGGACAAAGTGCAGAGATGATGACTACCCTGTTAGCATCTTGCTGGAGACAAAGAACAAGTTCTTTAACTCCTCCATAATTTGGAGACTACAGTTTTGTGGTAAGGACTTAGGAATCTTACCCCAGTATTGCAACAATATGAGGAAATCTGATCTCTAAAACCAAAACAGATCCTCTCTTTAGATCTACTCTTACTGAGTTTCTCCTGGCTGGGTGCCCCACATCAAGCCCCTCTGCAGTTCTTGAGACGTTGCTCAGTCCTAATCCTGATGAAGTTTCCTTTCTCCACATCATTTTTCCAGTGCAGACTCCCTGTACGTAATATATTGAGGCATCAAGATATAAAAATGAGAATATCTGCGCAGGCTTATGCCACCCTCTCCTCATTCATTTTGAGCCTCATGCTGAACTAAAAGGTACCCTTTACATCATCCAGCAGACATGCCACCATCTATCCCACTATATGACCCCCCTGGCACTCATTCACTTCATCTGAAGAGGAGCTCTATGCAGGGCAAAATGAATCTTAGTCCCACCCTCATAAAGATCCAGCACATACTGAGATGTGGCGTGCATGTATTTATTGATACAGTAATCACAGCGAGTCACATTCTCTTTCTGTGTATTTAATGGAGACATTATTATTCTGCCCCCTTTGCCTCATTATAATAAAATCTTACCTTGGATTTAATAACTAAAATAAATCTGCTTGAGTCAGGCCAAGAGCTGAGTTAGTATTCTTCCTAAGGACCATCTTAGCAATGCAATGGAGAGATGACACTCTACATCAGCCAGCATATGATAACCTATCTTTAATTTCTCTCTGCTCTGGTGCTATTATCTCTCCTCTGCCACAGCTGCATGCTGCTATTGTCAGTGGTAAAGACAAGACATCTCTAATTAGAGGGCAGGATAAATTGCTTTTATCTACTTTTAACATGCTTTTACATGGCACCTGGTACACAAGTCTTAGCTAGGCAACGATAATTTGAAAAGCAAATCACTGCTTGGAGAAATATGATACATTTTAAAAAGAAAATTAAATGTATAGAATAGCAGAATCAACATATTGGAGATTGCTGAGCTTTAAAGCTGTCAGAAGTCTTGTATTCTTATGTTTTATATTGAGTTAAAATAAGCAATCACAGTCTATATACCCAGCAGTTTCTCTCCCCCTGTCTTTCTGGATGATCCAAAGAGCAAGCTGTGATTTTGGAACTATACATGCAACACAGCAAAGGCACCCTTGCCATACAACAACTGTGTCTTCTCTGATGGTAAGTCCAACTGAGCAGTTTTAAAACATGCTCTACAGGATCAGCATTGACTCATGCAGAATCATCCCTGGAATAAACCCACCCTGTACAGTAGAAGTCCACAGTTACTGTTTTATATCATGCTTCACAAAAATCAAATGTAAAAAACTATAAATATGTAGTGACAAATGTTTATCTCTGGAGAACACAGCTTATTAGCAAATGATTCACCTGTTCTAATGAGTGTCCTCTTACAGAAAAAAAAACAAAAACAAAAACCCCAAAACAAACAAAAATCCCAAAATTAGCTGCAAAGGTTCAAAAAAATACTGATCTTTTGGTAGCAACAACTATCAAGTATCAGTCAAAAATTTCATCTGTCTGTTAACATCCCTGAGTTCAGTTCACATAGTTGGGAGTTCATGACTGCTGTACTAAAACCACAATGCTCAATCCCTTTGCTCATCATCAGAAAGTATCAAGTGCTCTTCCATGAAAGGTATTGCTACAGAGACATATATTCTTTATAAGGCACTGTCAGTTGGCTTCATCTGCACTAGCAGAGTCAGGCAGAGCTCATACTTCTAACACATCCTCCAGCCTTTTGATTACACTTCCTTAAAAATCTGTTGAGCTTGTCTGATTGTTAGGAGCTTTCTGAGATGTTAAAACTCCATAGATCCAAATGATGACTGGGCCAAATTATTTTATTTGCTATTTACTGCAACATAGCAGTTTGGAAAGTCTGTAGAAACATCCAAGAGTGACAGCTTGCAGGGAAAAGATCAGTAGAGCTTCTGCTGTTAGTTTAATGAAAGGGAAATCTTTTTGCCTCCAGACTATGATTTCTGGTGGCCCAATTTTCTCCTGTGGTGGTGTGCTCATTACTAAACATGCTCACAGAACTGTAGTCTGCAGCACGTACTAGTTGCTGTCCATCAGAATTCCAAGTACAGAGCTGATAAAACAGGGTCAGGGAAAACATCCCAGACTGGAATAAGGCTGTAGTCACATTGCATGATTTCCAATCTAATGATAAATTGTAAGGGTCTTGTTTTCCTTAGCTCATTTGCATGAAATGTTCTGCCAAGAGAAACCACTTGCTCTCTGTTTGCTTTAATTTATAAGCTAGGTGGCTTTTTATTAGAGTCCAGATTGGGTCAGAAAGAAAGAAAGAAAAGCAGCTTCACCAGGCCATACTATTAATTTCTCAAAGCCTCAATAATCTATAAAAGACACGGTGTGCCATCTATATGATGTGCTATAAAAGATGTGGAGCCACTCAGCAGGGCAGCCAGGGTGCAGCAGGTGCATCAAGTGATGGGAGAGGAGAGGCAGTGCCATAGTGGTGGTGGCCTAGGGTAGTAAGGAAAGCTTTGCAGGGAGATGTCGCGGTGCTGTTCCTCGCGCTGATGAGCGCGGCCACGGGCTAGCTCAGTCTCGTGCACCGCGGCAACGTGTGAGGTCGGGGTGGCAAGCCAGGCGAGCCACCTCCTCCCTGTGGGTCTTGGTTCCCCACACAGCGACGGCCAGCAGATGACAAATGCAACCCACGGCAGCTAATCAAAAGGCGGACTCCTCTGGGCTCAGTTAAACAGGATTTTATTCAGGGGGAGAGGCAGCACGGGGCTCAGCACTCTCTGACCCACCGCCCAGAAGAGACGGCGAGATCAGGTGTGTATGAGCTTAAAAGGGAAACAAAGTAGGTGTGGTCTCTTCTGTAGTAATGAATCAAAATTGACGGGGGGTGTAACAAGGGGAGTAACCATGAAACCGGGAACCAATCACGAAATGCTGGGAGGGGATTTCCAGGCACCCAGCCTATCACTCGACGCCCTCCCTGGAGCTTTCCAGAAGCCAGGGAAGGGTCCTGGAGTGATAGACGGGGTGCCCAAGGGGAGAGAGAGGGGATTGACAACTTGGAACAAAGGGGAAGGGATGATTGACATTTAACGGAAAGGGCTCTCAAAGTGGTAAACAGGTTAAAACCATTAACTGAACAGGGGGGTACAAAGAACAAACCATTACATTAAATATATATATAAAAGTACATAAAACAGACAAATTAAAACACGCACCACCACAGGGAGACTTTGCAGAGATAACCTTGCTGATGCTTAGGGAAGAAACAAAAACTTTGGGAAACTAACCTTTCTTTCATCTTCAAAAGGGAGTAAATTTCAAGAACAGATTCAGAAAAATTGCCTTGGTGATAACCTGTGCTAATACATGAGGCAAGAAATGCTTGACTGGGATAACTTACCAGACACTGAGCAAAACTATGAAGTATCGGGGGCAAGATACTTATAATAATGTTATATGACTTCTACAAATCACAAATTTGAAAAAGTGAGAATAAAATTAATTGACTGTTTCTAATATAAGCAGATTTTTAAAAAAACAAGTTGAATATCACAATACTGGTTAGAAAGTCAAGCACTTAAAAGTTAGAAAATACATTTTCTGTAAGTTTAGTAATACAGTCTCTGATAACCTCATCAAAAACCATTTTTACATGGCATCCTGATTTCACTTAGGACACTAAGAAGATCATGCTTTCTCAGTTAATGAACAGCTAGCCATTCTTCTTCCTCCTGTCCCATTTTCACCCCCCTGACACATACTATTCAAACAGCCTTCGAAAATCAGAATGATTAACGTTTCTCCAGTGCTCGTCACAACGTTATTCGAATCTTGTTTAATCACACTTATCTTCATAACAGCCTTGTGAAGTGATGGAGTGGCTACTCTTTATGTTTCAGCTGGGGACATGAGGCATGGATAGCAATCCTAAAGTGTCTACTGATGCAGAGTACACAGCCTAAGACCTTTGAGACCACTTTTTTTTATTAGTTGGCATTATCTTGCTCTTTGTACGCTCAAAGCAAAACTATTGATGATGTCAGTTGGAGTGACGAGTTTTGAGCGCACATGAAAAATCTCTCTCAGGCCAAACCCCTTAAAAGGCAAATTCATGCAGAAGCTCTGCTTAGGATATCTTCTTCAGAATCACTTGAGCATGTGTTGTAGAGATGAGAACAGAATCTGCTTCTTTCCGTAGGTATGTACATTGTAGTGCATTGATATACACACTTATACACAAAAATGTGCATACACATTCATTTTATTTATTCAATTTTTTTTCCAAGGGAAGGGGGGTAAATGACACTATTATAGATAATAAGTACTGAGCAACAGAAAACAAACATGGCAAGGATTTACCACCTAAATGCTGCATAATATTTAGCATACCACTGTTGCTTTGGGCTAATTTTAAATTATAAAGCTTTTCTCTGATTCTCAGCTTCTTTTAATGTACTGGTATTGTTTTCTTGGAACATAACCCTTACATTTTTTCACCTGACTTTCGTCTCATTGAGGCATTTTTACCCTGTGAATACTTGAGTGAACAAAAGGATCAAAGTAGATGGAAGAAGAAGTAAATTCAGCAATAGACAACAATAAGCACTTTGCAGTACTTATCATCAGTGAAGAAGGTCTACATCTTTCACAGATAAATAATCAAAGAGAAAACCAATCTAAATACAAGGATAACCTCAATGAATTCAGTGCTACAGACAGAAAATGTACTTTTTCAGGGAGCAACACTGACAGAATCTTCCTCAATGGGAGAACAACATTGTTCTAAATAAGGAACTCTAAGTGCATCATCTTCATCTTCTTGGACTAGTTTTTATTTAAAATACATAAAATTGGCCAAGCCCTATATGAAAATTGAAGCTGATATTTATGCTAATAAAATATAATTTATAAATATGAAAAAGAGGTTAATTTTTCCTGCACATTTGTAATATTTTAGGATATTGTTTTCCTACATGGGCAGCAGATGCACAGTAAAGACATATTTGCTCTGCTTCAAGATATTTAATATATCACATTAACTTTAATATTTAATATATACACATGTAACTTGCTGGTATCCACATGCCAACTTAAAAAAGCTCATCATCCTTGTTAGATTTAATTAGATCAATCCACAACTGTCAATTAAGCTGTCACTTTAATATAGAACCAAATGTATGGATCAGATACACAATTTAAATTGAAATTAGTCCATCCTAGTTGCACTTTTTCCCCAAAAAATTTTTTTTCCTCACAAAAGGACATATTTATTTTAGCTTTAATTTTTGCCAATTCACTGTGAATGATAAAAATAAAATGGATAAATTCAAAAAGGAGATATTGTTGGAAAAATCAGAATGTACTATGGTCTGTATCATTTATGAGTGACTAGGGAGTCCAGGCAGAAAATTTGCACTTACATAGCAAACCACATACCTTAGAAATATCTTGAGCTTTGAGATAGAGATAGAATCTTTGTTCAGTTAAAACGTACATATAGAAGCACACAAAATTACATTTCTAGTGTCTTCAACATATAGAAATTTGTGTAAAATCCTGCAATAGACAAAGCATAATCCAACAAATGGACCTTTTAATGTCAGAGCAATTCCCATGCAAAGTTCACTCATGGTGACTCTTTCTGGCATGGCAACACGGAGTAAGAAAAATATCAATTTTGAAAAATCAGAATTCCATCAATCTAAGAGCAGTTCAAATACGTCTGTTCACTTTCAACACCAGTGTCTAACCTGAATTTGAGCTTTTCAATGGAAGTTAACATGCCTGGCTGTCAAACCTTCCCCAACAAACAGAATCCCTAACACATAAAATTACCCATCCTGCTATATACTACAGATTTTAGGAGAGACATATCCACATTGGCTATGCTCACACTGAAATTATTCGCAAACAGAAATGAAAAAAAAAAAAAAAATCCAGCTGCTAGTAAGAAGACTGATTTTTTTTTCCTTTCTGAGTAGAATCATACCTTCGGCTATAAAATGCCTCCTGATTTAAAACGTACATCAAGTTGATCATTCACATTCTTGAAGAGCATTTTCATGACAAGACAAAGGCACAAGTATTAAAATGTTTACTGCTACTTGCAAAGGCAGTGATGGTGGCTTACTGATGCTACAGTTCATACTGGTTCAGCTCCTGTGTTACTGGCACTACAAGCACTGCTTTCAGCTCAGGTAGAACCATTAATCCAGAGATGGCAGCTTTGGAACTGATCCAGGCACAGAAAATTTTATACGAATTCCCTCATGATAGAGAAGGTTACGTTTATCCATCTTCAACTTTTTATTAGAGAAAAATAAAAATTCAGATCAATCTCATTGCAGCAAAGAAGGAGAAGAAGGCTTTTCTAAGAGCAAAGTCTACAGGTTGAGGAACTATTTTTTTGTTCCCTTCTCCCCAAACAGCTTCCTAAAGTGGAGACACAGGGAAAAGACGACAAGCAGGCCTAGAAAAGATTTATTTCTGGTCAAGATTCCGAGCCATCCATCAATTGCTCACATGTAGCCTAATTTAGGCACTTAAGCGAGTGAGGGAGGAAAGTGGATGAGAGAAGGAAATGGTTTGTTGCATTCAATATTCAGGCAAAAGGCTATTCACATGACAGAAAAAACCCTCTCTGATCATCTTTTCCCCACCTAGCTTGGTATGTAAAATGACCAAAATTTGTATGATAGAAGCTGACTTTTAGGTAAATATTCCAGCCTCAAATCTCCAGGTTTAGTCCAAAGGTTTACATTTTAATATTTTACACACAATGCCTCCCCTCTCTTTTGCAAGTTTTCTGGATTTTGGGACTGTGAATCTAATCTGGACTTAGTTGCTTGGGGTCCTCCCTGTGTGTAAGGTGGAGCCATCAAGAACTTTTATGGATCTCTGAACTGTCTTTTTCACTGTGAAATGCATTTGTAGTTTTCACCTTGTCAAGCTGCGTAACAGTGGGTATCAACCACAGTTAATGCTGGGCAGCAGATTCACAGGAGAATGGACTCATGGTGTTCCCTCTGTACAGCAGCACCACAGCCCATGTGAAAGCTGGTTCATGCTCCTAGACAAGGGAATCTAATCCCTTAATAACTTTCCCAGGGCTAGACAGTAGTGTCAGTTTTTCTCTGTTAACTTTCCTTGAGAATAGCAGAAACAGACAATATTTCCTGAAAAAACATATGTACATACTAAAAATTATGACCAAAAACTGTATTTCCAAGACAAACAACCCACAGCACCATTACCTTTGAGAGTTCAGGTATGTATTCTCATATATAGGTAAATCTGGTTTGCAACTCTGAATTACTCACAAATTAATGACTTTAACTGTTTTAACAAAATTACAAATTTCCGTGAAAAGAATTACACCAATTTCTTTCCTTATGTTTTTCTAAATCACAGCAATCAAAACCTCTGACATTGCTTCATCTGAGAATGTTTTCTTTCCTGAAATTCACATTTAGACAACATATTTATTTTTTAAAAGCCTTGCTTTTTTGAGAGTGAACTTGAACTCTACTTACTGGTAAGTCTGCATTTACAGGGCTGGCAGCTAAAAATAACACATAAAAAAGAAATCATGTCGAACAAGTCAGGGCACAACATGAACATTAAGAAATAAAATTCCTTGCAATATTCTGCACTCATATAGAAGAAGTTAAACTTCATGGTCACAGAAGAAAAAGCCTGCACGTATCCAGATATGGTAGACTAACTGTTACTATAAATTGAAATGCAGCCTATTCTGTAATATCCTTTTCATAGTAGTATGCAAGTATGGCAACATAAGTAAAGGTGAGCAGCTGATCAGGTCACCGCTCTTTTACACACCCTGATTGTTGTAAGGTGTTTCCTGAATTCATGCAGGACTGGTGGCAGAATTTAAAGATAAAACTATAGAAAACCACTGCTATGAATAAAACCACCCAAATGAGCTTCAATTTGAGAAGCAGTTCAGCCTCTGTTGATTTCAGAGTCAAAACTCTTCATAAAATTGGTAGGATAATAAGTTCCACTGGACTGTAGCACTAGCTATTGCATGCAAAGTGTCTTGAAGATTTTAGATAAAGCTTGATCTGTAAGATATTGAAACATGAATAAGCCACAATGTGAAGTTTCATATTGAGAGCATTTCAAGTTAGCTATAGGTAAAACAAATTTTACTGAACTTTTCATGGTGAGAAACAAAGATCCACAAGAGTTAGTTCTATGGAATCTTCAGCTTAGTATATCTTCCCTAATAGTAATAAATTATCGTCTTGAAAATATTTATTGAATATTTCCAGTATTAAACATAACAATGACATAACTACCACAGCCTTCTGTAATAATTCTTAGGAAAATGACTCAATTTATGGTAGTATTCTAATATTTTAGATTTCAAAATAGAATGCTTATTTTTGAATCCTCTTTTCCTTGTGGTTAAAAATTCTGCTTTTTATCCAGTTCTGTTTCAAAATAGGAAGGCTAAGGCTTTCAGACTGCCTGCTCAGAAAGAGCCATGTGCTGCATTGTGTAGCTGACTAGTGTATACATAAATAACAGGGCAGGATAAAGTGGATTTGTGAATGGACCTAATCGTGTGCACATGCAAACCAAGAACAGTGGCCTTTTATACTGCTGTTTGTGCAACACAAGTCATGGATACGCGCAGCATAAATGTGCTTCTGCCTTTGGGCTACCGAGTAGCTATCGCACAACAATTCGTCTCAAATTAAATGGCTTCAAAGACGCAAAATAAGCGTGTCATTCACCTGCCATCTCTTCCTTTATTATGCCTGATGCTATCGTGCTGTATTCTTCCTCTGTGGGTAGACTGTTTGCACCACTGCTGGTTTGTCCCTGGCTGCAGCAATACCACTCTGAGTTTTCTTTGAGCAAAACTGCTTTTATTTGGCAGCATCATGACATCTATCACAAGAGTCAAGAGCAAGTCCTTTTTGCTGCTTTGCCACAAGATCTTGAAACTCACCTCCATGTACAGTGAGCAATTTCACCCTGAGCTAATGCGATTCTTGACCTAAGAATACCAAGAATCAAACCACTGTCTCTTGGGAGAGGCGGATTTAGCAAAATAATCTCAGACTCATTGAATCACCATGGCAGCAGAAAGAGGGACAGAGTTCTACTGAGTGAAAGGATCTACAGATTGGACACAAGGACATAGGAAAAAATACTCTCTTCCCTCCCTTCCTCCATCAATACTTCAGAAAGAAATACTTCTAGAAAGTAACGTAGGGACGGAAAGCTTTATCATTGCGGTTGGGGTGAGTGAGAGCCATCGAACAAAAGGCATGAGGCCTGGAGGGAGCCCAAAGGAAGTTAATCCATATATCTGTGTACACATGCAGGATGTGGCTGGACATTATTCATGTAGCAACTTAGTGCCTGTGATTCCTATCTCTGATGTTAGCTCAGGTATGCTGGAGAACACCTAAAACATCTCAGCTGGTTTGGCCCACTAATCATTCAGAGCAAGGTTGTGGCACCCTCATTAATACATTTAAATCAAGCTGGCTACTGAGAAAATAAACTGCACAGCAAAGTAAATGGTGAAAGAATTTGGGCTGTTATCAGCTCTCTTCATATGCAATGATGTATTAACTGATGGAAAAGCTACACTCTGGTGAAGTTTAAAAACAGACTTGCTGTTGCCTTCATAAACAACTAAAAAGAAACATAATCACCCATAAATAAGGCAAGAAAAAAGGTAAGGAATCAATGTGGTCCTCTCTCCTTAGGTGGCTGCTGCTCACCTGTGAGATCTGGGATGGAGGACTGATATCCAACTGCCCTACCCTCTGTATCAGGTCTGCATGGGAACCACTACACAACCTACATCTCCTCCATCCAGCTGCAAACCTGCTTCTTGCTGTATGCCCAGAATCGGTATTAATGTATTCCTTCAAAATCCACAGGGAATAAGATAATAACCTAAATACAGGACTGGCAGTTCTGATGTTTGAACTGATGCACAGGAAGAAGGACAGAAATCATTCAGGGAACACCTAATTTTTGTTTATCTCCTAGATTTGCGATGAGATGACAGTGAGGCTTGCAGTCCTCCAAATTTCCTGGAACGCAGGAGAGTTTCGGCTCACTGCTGTGGCTGGTTGTGTCAGGGAGCAGAAGGAGGGCAGAAGGAGGGCACAACTCACAGAGGAAGGAACACATTGCAGTTTTGTGTGGCGAGCATGCTCATTTTAATTGCTGGGGAACAATGCTACTCCACACCACCCACGGCTTGGGCCTGTGGCTTAGTGGCACAGTCTGTCCCTACACATGCAATATGGCTTGCTTGTTTTTTATTATTTTTTAACATTGACTTTACAGGGAGAAATTTAACAGTTTCCTTTCCTGTTTTGGAGTGACACTTGCACGTTGCTTTCATTGTAACTTTTTGTAATTTGAAGACTGTGTTTCCCTCACCCATGACTGTTGCCAGCTTGGGAAGGAAACTGCAGAGGAATTTTTGATGCCCTGAGCAACTACCTCAGGCAAACAGCTGCCTACTTCGCCTCTTCAGACAGTCCACCACTAATGTAGGGTTAAAAAGTGCTCTTTATGCATTGGGAACACACTTATAGTAAATCAGTGCTGGTTTTAGATAATCACAATGAAAACCTATGTCAAATTTTCCCTGGTGCTGGCATACAACTGAACCTTACATAGGATTCCCCTTCTTGGAACAATTTTTTACTAATCTTGGTTTGTTTAAACTGCTTTGGTGTATGATTTGATGGAATGTGTGGAGCAGAAGGAAACTTTGGATTGAATGCCAGATGCCTGGTTCATTCCTCTAACCTACAGTGCTATTAAAATATTACCAACTGGTTCACGAGATCTATCCACTGCAACAACTTAAAAATAATTTGGATATCAGTTTTTTTGCTTACTGTTGTGTTGTGATTGTTGTCTCTGTTGTCACAAGTATGAATATCAGGTAATGGGTACCATTCATTTTTGTAGTTAGTAGTTTTCCTGGGGTGCTAGTGACAGGAGAAATGTATGCATTAAAACAAGCGTGATGGAAAGCAGCTCTCTTTATAATTTCAGCCCAGCTGCTGTATTGATGGATACAATCTTTACCACATGCTCCAGGTGGCTTCTAATGCCTGACTCCCTGCAGAAACCTCTATTTACACATCTTAAACCACTTATTGGATTTGAACAGGATTTTTCAGCCTGAGTGCAGTAACAGTGTTCACTTATGTAATATTTGTAAATCCTAGCTTTACATTTCACTCACCAGACTATCTTCAGAGGTATTCAAAGAGGCCTTTATGTGGTCTGATTCTTGCTTTTTAGTGAGATCTCGTCAACATGTATGGCTACAAAGCGCATTGCTAAATTTATTTTCCATCATTGTCAGGGGTTTACAA
Source organism: Hirundo rustica (assembly GCF_015227805.2). Classification (NCBI taxonomy): domain Eukaryota; kingdom Metazoa; phylum Chordata; class Aves; order Passeriformes; family Hirundinidae; genus Hirundo; species Hirundo rustica. Next base: position 24,629,374 of record NC_053450.1, on the reverse strand, counting down.
TGAAGTGTAACTCAATTAATCAGCCCTTGCTGAATAGTGCTTTTCTTTGTCACCAGATTTCATATAAAATTCATCTGAAAGCTTTGTATTCAGAGTTCACAAAGGTTAACCTTTATTCAGGGCATGCATCTCCAAAGGCTCTAATCAACTTGTCTACTGTTGTTTAAAACTTCACTTACTACTGTACCAGTTGCTTTGAATTATTGTGTTTGAAATCTTTATTTGGTGCCTGAGTGACTGAACAGATACACTGAAAGCTGAAAAATAAAGGGCTTTTATAATTATGGATGGGTAGAGCACTTACTAAAGGATATATATTCCATCTTGTCTTATGCCTTACAACTGTCCAGATATTAACTGTACATTTTGTAGCTGTGCAGTAAAACTTCAAGTGTTCTTATTCCCCCAGTAATTCTGTGCACAGCCCAGATCTTGTATAATGTTTAAGGGACTTAATAATAAGTTAGTGTACCAATTAGTGGAGACAACAGCAGACACCCATGATTTATAGCAAATGCCCAACAGATGATTACACTGCTGAACCACAAGTAAATCTTTTCAGCAGTGAGCCTTTACAATTAATTGCACATCAGTATACTTATTTTGCTCCTTTATATTGAAGAAAAAGGGAAAAGATGAAAACGTTCCCTTTGAAAGGTGGACCTTATGGTGGCTGCAGGTGTTTCTGCTGATAGACGGCATTGGTATGCAGAAACAGAACCATTTTCAGAGAGGATAAACTCCTATTCCTGTCCTCCTTTGTTTAGTATGAAATATTATTCTCCACTTGAGTGATGTTTGCATTCCTTTCCAACACAGTTGGTTTGATTTGTGACCTGAATACAATGACATACATACCAATGATCCATTACATGGACTAACATATTTGGGATTCTTGAAGGTGGGAATGCAAGAGGACAGTAATCTGACTACATTATTTTTTTGAAATTCAGTGTAAATTGCACATCAGCAGTCTCAATCTTTCTTCTGTTGTTTTTGATTTGTTTAGTTGTTTTTTTTTTTTTTTTCTCATTTTAGCTGTAGTGTTCCAAATCTGATTTAAGCAAACTGAAAGACCACAAAATCTGAGGCAGGGGAGGAGACAAAGACTTCAAAAAGGTTAAAATAATGGAAAGTTTTTATTGGCTTACTTTTTGCAAAAAATATATTTCTTCTTTAGAGAAATAGGTTTCTTCATTGATATAATAGAAAATTGAATATTATCCACAGAAACCATTTTTCAAGCAACACTACTATATTCACAAGGCTGCTAATGACATGCTGCATGGCTTCAGGGCAAATCAATTAATCTGAACATCAATATCTCCATCTGTGAAATGAATATAATAATTCTTCCCTTTTTCTTAATTAATTTGCCATATTTTCTCTCCTTACTTGCCAAGTGCCCATAACATTCATTGTGGAGGTCTAATTCTGGGGAGCTAAAGGGGCTGACCAGCAGAGAGGTCAAGAAGTCAAGGTCAGGTCCAAAGTGCTCGTAGATGGTGGGGACCTCCTTAGGAGAGAGGTCTTTGTTCTGCTTACCATAGGGTAACACTGTTCTATGGAGTCCAGGGGTAAGACCTCTTGCTGTGACATCCAGGGAGCCCACTCTGACCCCATGTTTGGGTCACTGGCCAGTGCTGCCCATCTTTGGCTTAGGGGCATTTGTGCATTAGGCTATACCCAGAGTCAGCTCCCTTGGCACACTGCAACTCTGAACAGATATCGAAATATTTTATTCAGAATAACACTAAGACTGCCAGAAGTACGGCATCAAACTGCCTTGGTCTCTCACGAGATACTGACTAAAAGCTCACCAAAGTTGATGGGCAGTGCTGTCACTACAAATGGGGTCCACAGCACTTCAAAACGATTAGAGCCAATTTTACTTGGGAACCGTCTCTTCCAGGAGTTACCTATCAGTCACTCTGCTGGCACGTTGCAGTCACACTGCTATTACAGCCTAGTCACAGCCCCATTACATGACAGTTGCTTCAGAGCACAGAGCAATCCCATCGCACTTACTTTATATTGACAGTTGTACGATGCCACTGTCATATCACAGATATTTCCTTGTCATAACTTAGCGACATTGTAGTCACACGGCAGATACTTTTCAAGAGCATGCTGAATCTTTTGCATGGGAAACTCTGATAATGGCAGTCACTGCTTAGTTATCTCTTACCTGTAGTTATGTCAAAAGCATTTTGTGGTGGCCATTTCTACTTGGTACTTTGATTGTCACGCGAAGAACCATGGAAAAGTTGCCATTGCTGACTACAGACCAAGTCCTGGATCCTTAGAACTACTTCAATGTCAAATTACATTTGAGATAATTATATTTACAGCCAGTTTTATATTTGATGGATGCTGCTTAATCTTGCTGTTGAGACACTGTAGGCATTTCCTCTGAATTTTGAATTTCTGCCCCTATTAAAGCTGTATGAATAATTAAGCACATAATTCTATTTGCATGTTTTCACAGAAAAAAAAAAAAAAGGAGCCATCTTTTTTCCAAAACATTCATCATATAATTTCTCTTTTCAATTTTGTCACCATTGTGTTACATATATTTAATAAGCAGCATGTGAGTTGAGTATCAATACTGTTTGAATGGCATAACCCTGCTCACTCATTGTCTGGGGATTCCAAGGAGAAACCATCACTGCTGCTAATGTTCCTTCAGGTTTTTTGAACAAAATGCTACACTGGAAACTGAAACAGATTTTAGAAGACATTCCTCCATGTGTCTTTGAAAAGTAATCTTTTCCAGCTATTATATCACAAGAATGTTTAGAGAGGGAAAGAAGCAATGTATGGTCTAGGTAAGAGAGTTTAAAATCTCTGTTTCTGTCGATGGATATATTATTTTATTTAAATGTTGTTAATTTTTTGCTATTCTCCCCTCTTTGATTTTCCACAAAGTTATTTGTTTGCCTTAAGTTATCTCAAAGAGATGTGCTGGTCCTCCTCAGGGTTTTTTTCTGCATACTCAAAGAAGCAGCTCACTATGGTGGGTGTCATACCACCGTATGACTATTCTGGAAGGAGGACTGATTTTTAATACAGGCTGATACACTGATTTGCGTTCCTGTATGTTGCATTGTGGCATTATCTTCTAATTCTTCAGCTGGTGTATTTGAGATGTGACTCTAAGTTCTTTCCCTACATGTCCTGTTTTCAAATGTCCTTGTTCACAAAATGAAAAGCATGCTACAATTTGCATCAAAGCTTTGTAAAATTCAAAGACAAAGGCTGCCCTTGGAGACTCTATCACTGATAACAGTGGTGGCAATATGGATCTTGAAGTCCAAATTTTAAGATTGCAATCAATTACAATCCCTTTGCCTTTTGACAGGGGTCAGGCTTGAGTATAGCAATGTCAATTGTATGAAAATTAGGACATTTTTACGAGAAAATCCAGCAGAAACCATACAGGTTGTGTATCTGGATACTTTATAGACTGTCTACTTGTGCCAGTGATTATAAATGACGTAGGTACATGGTGTGCCAATGCAAAACCACATTAAACAAGAAACCTGATGTTCTGATGATGATCTAACATTTACTCTAGTTAACACTTATACTCATTTTTAGCTCTGCATTATTAAGTCTCTTGAAATAAAACTGAAAATGAAATAATCTTAGTGCAAAGTCAAATTAGAAAAGAAGAAATAAGTATTAACATTTTAAGAAATAACCAGGGGAGAATGGGCAAATTATCCCACAAAAAAGAGATGATACTAATACAAATGAAAAATAAACTAATCAAGAAGAGGAACTTGAACAACCACAAAGGAGTTTGCAAGCTGTCCTATATTTATTTTATTCTTATGAATATAGAGATAATATCTGATGACAAATGAACACAAGAAAGTTAAACCCTATTTGTACTGCTATATTAATAAAATCATAGGCAACCATCTTATGCTGACCTGCCAAGTGAAGGCTTCTAGTAATTTCCCTCTTCACAGCACATTGCATTCTTACACCGCAGACTTACCCAGCATGGAGCGGATCTGCAGCCGTTCATTGGCCTGCAGCTTCAAGGTTTCTCCCAGAAAGCAACATGAAACAGACATACATGCAGATTTTTTTTAGGCTTTACATGGTGGGGCCGATTATGCCCTAGAAAGCCCTATGTTTTTTTAGGTATCAAGATCTCACCTCCAAAATTCAGACCTGAGCCCATGAACTGCAATGTAGTCTATGACAGCTTCAAGGAAATTGCTCAGGAAGTAGACAATCTTTTCAGAATACTCCATCCCTATATGCAATTTTTCTAGCACCTCAAAACAAACATATATTTTTTTCTCACTTTGGAGGAAAATTGGCTGAAAGCATCTGTTTTTCATGCCTCCACACTTTTTTAATTTAAAGAGCAAACCCAGAAATATATAGCGGAACTAATATGGGCTACAGTCTTTTTACACTCATATGTACTATCTGTAACTGAAGCAATAAAACTTTCAAATACAAACGACCTTTTTTATGTCCACTTTTATTTGTCTACCATTCAAATAATAAAGAAAGTCTATAAAACAGTTCTACTCTGTAACTTGTGAAGTTAAATAAAACTCAACAAAATAATGAAGGAACAACCTTCTTTTAAATATAGATCCGGTTGTAGCTTAATTAAAGAAGTTAAATACATTCCATTGCTATGAGGCACTTCACAGTGATACACAATTTATTATCTGGAATTAGTCATTGGGTGGAAAAAAAGTTCAATACTTGCTGTTTTGGATTAAGGTAGTAGATATAAGATGTAAGATGCTACCAATTTATTTTGTTGTTATTTTTAAACCACACTAGCAATTAATTTCAAGAAATTATAATCAAAGACAAGGAGTTGATTCTTGGATTCTTTTTGTTCATACAGATAATTTAATTGTACTTCTATATATTTCAAAATATATAAAAAAAAAGGTAAAAAGTTTCAAGTAAGTGTGCTTTCATTTTTAAAATATTTATGAACAGGTTCATTTATGCATCGAAAAGACCTTGTATTTTGGGTTGTTATGAACAGTATTCTGCTTGTCACTTGGCATTACATGACTCGGATATGTAGTGTTTATTGTATATTACTCAGGTTAAAAGTCTATGTACAGGGCCAGTATAAATGTCATATAATCTACAGCAAGGAAATCATGGGCTAGAGAGCTGGTCTGTCCCTCTGGTTGCACAAACACTAACTGGATGAGTGGCCAGCACACCAGAGAAATGCCTGCACCCTTGGGGGCCTTGGGCCTGCCCATGGATGAGGGTCATTGCTCAGCCAAGCTCTGCCCATGCCAGGGCACACTTGCTGCAGGACTAGCTGGCCAAAAAAGATGATTTCACAGGTCATGGGCCAGGTAGTTATTCATTTAATGAAATAGATGTTCTGGAGTGGATATACAAATTGTGTTGAAGGTTTCCTGAGTTAAAAAAATACCTTCTGAATAAATCTGACCACAGTTCCAACAAAAAAAACCCCCAAACTTGCTTTACACAGAAGCAGGATTAGAGGGTTTTGTCCAGAAAGTTAAAAATTGGGAATTGTCTTCCCTTTGTGTTATAATGATGTCATGATTGTGCATTGCAGGAGGTTCCTTAGTTACAACCACAAACTTGCCCAAAGAAGTCCAAAGTTTGAAGATGACAATACAATGATTTATTATTTTTCAGCAACTAGAGAATAGACATGGGGTGGATCAGAAAATTCCAATGTGATTTTTTAAAATAGTTTTAGGTAAATTTTTTTTAGGTAAAAAAAAAAAAAAAATTGGAGGTCAGAGGGACAAATACAAGAGGGAACATACCAAAGGGAGGAGTTACAATGTAGATTTAAAATTCATGGTGGAACTCTGGGTACTAACTAACAATTGTGAGTCAAGAGGAAATATAACATTACTGAAGCACATGTGACAAGACAGAAATAATGAAAACAGAAACTGTTATGCAATAACTCAGTGCAGAAATTATTCAGTGCCTGAAAAGAGCACTTCCATGAACTATCACCAAATGCCAGAAACACAGAGTGGTCGAGGTTGGAAGGCATCTCTGGAGGTCTAATCCATCCCACCTGCTCAAGTAGAAAGAGGAGTTGCAGAACATGTGCACCTAAAAAAGAAAAAAGGAAAAAGAAAAAAAGATAGAACCCTTGTTGTACAGGAAATCATTATATGAAGATCTCACAAAATAGCACAAGCATGACAAATTACATGGCAAAAGTTCAAAACCAGTAATGACTGGTGCATAAAGATGATGTGTCATAATGGTTTTTGCCTAAAGAAAAGGACTTCGTTTTGCCAACATGTACCTTCCAACTTCAGCAGAAAAAGTCATTGCATTCCAGCAGTACGTGATTGGATTGCATAAAGGTCACGATTACCTGCTGAGCCAAATGGGAAGTGCAGATGAGACACCAGTTTCCTTTGATGAGCCATCCAATAACGTCATTGAAGAAATAGGCACAAAATCTGTCATCATCAAAACTTTGGGGAATGAAAAAATGTGCATTACAGTAATGCTGGCAGTGTTAGCAGATGGTATAAAATTGCCACCGTATGTGATCTTGAAGCGGAAAACAATGCTGAAGGACCAGCTGCCTACTGGAATAATTGTTAGGTGTCAAAACCAAGGATGGATGTCTACAGACTTAATGAAAGATTGGCTGAACATCGTTTGGAACAGCAGACCAGGTGTGCTGGTACACAAAAGGAGAATGCTTGTCCTACGTACATTAAGAGGGTATCTAACACCAGCAATGAAGAATATCATTGGAGCAAAGAACACAGCCCTTGCAGTTGTACCAGTCGGGATGTCACAGCTGTGGGTGCCTGATGTAGCAGAGAGCAAGCCAGTTAAAGAATGCTTGTCGCCTTCATGGCTTTGGCACGTGATCCCGCTGTGACTCCTTCAGGGAAGATGAAGTCCTAGGGCAGCACAGCTTTGTAATTGGAATAAGACAACTTGAGATCAGATAAATCCAGATGTTGTCTCTGAACGGTTTAGGAAAGACTGTATTTCAAATTCCATGAGAGGAGCCAATGATGATTTGAGTTCAAAGAGGAAGATGAGGGTGATGCAGACACTAAATGTGGAAAAGAATTTGAAAATGGTGAAGAGAGTGACAGTGATGGAACTGATTGTGCTAGATGGAAAATTTAAACTGCAATAGTAATAAATCATTAAAGATGACAATAAACTGAATTCAGGCAAATAATTAATGAAATTTCTATCGTTGTTGTATGTTGGTTACAGATATGTAATAAACATCTCTGTTTATAACCTTTTTTATTTAGAGATGTTATTTAATTCAACACCATTTTCCCTGGGTAGTATGAGATATTGTCTGTAACTTAAAAATGCTAGTGAAAACTTTTAATAGACAATATTCTGAGAAAGGTATATTAGATGAAGAAATTTGAGGAGCTAGCAAAAGCAAATTGTCTCCAAATTATTTACCAATTTGTAATGTAAATAGAACATTTGTCAAATTATTAAATAAAAAGTCCAACAACAAAAAAAACCCCACTTTTCAACTAGTACTTCTACTGGACTGAATGATAAATTCCCCAAGTTTGGAAAGACAAGGAGGAGGATTTGTTGTGAATAAGAGTTCAAAGCCTTGTTCATTGTTTTTACTTCACTGTTGACATCCATCAAAACTCAGGGAAATAACTCAAGAATTGCTCTGGCAACCTGTAAAGTCTGACACAAAAAGGCTGCCTCTCCTCACTCAAACCAAAACCAACAGAGCTGCCATTGCACACCTTCATCTCTGAAAAACTGAAGATCTGGAGAGTTCACAGATCAAGCTGCTTCAGAGACAGTTGAAGAAAGAAGTTACCTCCAAGACTTTGATCCTTACTGAGACCTTGCCAGAAGAGATCCAGCTCTTGCATTTCCACTTTGTGCAATGAGGCTGTTGTCTACAGCCAGCAAAGCTAGAGGGTTAGATCTGAAAGCCATGAAATTCTGATCCTAGAAATCAATAGCCCAACAGATGCCAAAGCTGTGTTGTAGAACAGTTTAAAAAGTCAGTGTCCAACTTGAAACTCAACCCCTATCTGTGCTGGGAATGGCCTTGTGAGACAGCCTCCTGCAACAAATGGCACCACACAGTTGCCTGTGCTAGAGATAGTGAGAGGCAGAGACACCAGCAACAAGGTCAAGAAAAGACAGGCGTGAGCCAAGAAAGTCTTTCCACTGACTTCAGAGGGAATTGGATCAGGTCCCTTGCAAATACTTTCTAACTCAAAGGTCAGCAGTGGAAAATTTGGATGTTTAATATTAGTCTCTTTATTTTAACAAAATATTCTCAACCTAACAATTTCCAGGTGTACAGCATTTTTTGTGTTGCTGCATGGAGGAGATCAATGGTCTTTTGCTGTGAAATACACTTGCATTATAACTGCTTCCCTGGTACGTTAATTTCTTCAGAGGTATATTACCTTATTTATCCATTCCTATCAGCTTTTTCTTTTTTTTCCTAAACATCAGTACTGGATATAGAGAAGCCAATAAAATTCAAGGCAAGATCCAAAGCTGACCATTTTTTTCTTTCTTTTTTTAATGAAGACTGCAAACCAGCACCGATGATTTCAAAATGTATGTCTACAGTTTATAAAGCACATCGACCTCCCTGCCATTCTGTGATGGAGCCTTAGAAATCACACAATGCCTGTCACTATTTTTCAGATATTTAATAAATCTGGCTCAATGATTTTCTGACAATTCTCTACCAAAATTATTCAGGTAGTCTGAGACTGTCTTTAAAAAACAAACAAACAAACAAACAAACAAACAGGAAGGAAGGAAGGAAGGAAGGAAGGAAGGAAGGAAGGAAGGAAGGAAGGAAGGAAGGAAGGAAGGAAGGAAGGAAGGAAGGAAGGAAGGAAGGAAGGAAGGAAGGAAGGAAGGAAGGAAGGAAGAGAGAAAGAGAGAAAGAGAGAAAGAGAGAAAGAGAGAAAAGAAAGAAAGAAAAGAAAGAAAGAAAGAAAAGAAAGAAAGAAATAAGAAAGAAAGAAAGAAAGAAAGAAAGAAAGTAAAGAAAGAAAGAAAGAAAGAAAGAAAGAAAGAAAGAAAGAAAGAAGTCAAAACCACTGCTGTATGGATTCAATTTTGAGTCAATAAATTGTTGATTAATCTGGCTCATAGTGTGTATAAACTCAGGTTTAGCTATATTGGTAATCATCTCCAGAGTGCCATACAGCTGCATGCTTTCATTTCACACCAAGGGAGCAAGGATTAAATCCCTGATGGAGAAGACATATAAACAGGTTTAGTCTCTGCAACAAGCACAGTCCCCATGGCAGCTTATTTTTGTATACAGCATGTGAACGTGTGGAGACGAAGGACAGACTAGTTAAAAAAAAGGAAAAAAAGAAGGTGGAGGGTGATAAAAAAAAGGAGAGGGAGAAATCCAAGTGGAGCAGGTAGTAAGTTTAGCAGAGTGCACTGCTGTTTGTTAGGCACCTCCACCAGTCACACTCAGGTGGCATAATAAAAGATCTCTCCTGCTCTGAGTGACAACATATGCAGGGTGACAGTCTGAGACTCTGAGCTGTTGTGTGCAGGCTGCTGATAGCCCTAAACTCCTAACAGCTCCATGAGCTCATTAGTATGCCACCCTGACCATTAGGCCTTCCGTAAAACTGGTTTTACTCAGACCTGTATTTTCCATCACATAATCTTCACAAAGCCATCCCAAGATCTCTAATACAGCAGTGTTAAACAGAATGTATTTGTAAGGTTTTCTTTTTTCTCAGAGAATTTTAATCCCATTTATTGCTTTTAAAATGACATTTTTCCTTGCTGCATTTAGCTTAGTCCAAGGGGAAAAAGAGAAAAAAAAAAAAAAAAGATGCCAGATGTCACGGGGCCAATAAGCAGGTGGGCCGAAGCTTCTGTACCAATTCAAACTGGCACCGCATCAAACCTGGTGGGTATAACCTTTAATTCAGTGCTTCCCTGGCACCAGATCTAGTGCCATCTGCTTAGCTTTGCTAAGCTGTGCTTGTTTCTGTGCAGGGACGATGCCAACAATGCAAACTGTCTCCTACATGTGCAGGGAATCATCGGTGCAACTAGTTTTTCAAGACCCATATGGTGGCATCTGCAAATGTACACTGTCAGCATTGCTACTTGTACCACCCTTCGTGTTTAAGAATGGAAGGAGAGAGCCCTGCTTTGCAATTCACATCAAGCTGAAAGGATATTCTCTCCCTCTGCACTCCCACTTTTAAGGGCAACCCTGGGACAAAGAGAACATGCAGTTTTAAAAGAGGAAGCAGTATAGAAATCAGGCTTGGGAACTAGGGAAAATCAAAAAACAGTTGGCAAAAAAGAAGATGACTTTATAGAAACCCTCTTAAATCATTCCCTGAAAGCTTCCCCAGTGTAGTTAAAGCCAAAAAAATCACAGAATCTTGACTCTTGGGGCAATAATGGGTTCAGTTCCAAGCCACCGGAAGGCATGAACACTTTCACTTGTCAGGAAGGGATGTTATCCTATCACCTCTTCTCATGAGGTGGTACCATTAGAGAGACAGAGCAGGTAGAGGCTGGCTGCAGCACAGCTACTTTGGTGCTTATTCCAGGCTTTAAGAAGAATGGCTACTCACATGGAGCAGGGAATGAAATCATAAGCCTATCCACAAAAATGAGAAAACCAGAGCTACTAAAACTCATTTCAAGCTCTCCAATTTAAGTTTCTCTTTGTTAAGAGAGCAGCAATGCTTCCTTCCAACTGCAAGGACAGGGGAGGGGGGGTATGTGGCTATGGCCAGCTGGTGCCTCCTCCTGTCCTCTCCTGTCCTGTTCTCTCCTATTCTCTCCTGATGCCACACACTATCCTCCAGAGCACAGGCTTTTCCAGCACTTTGCAACAGGTGTGTGTGTGGTTGGAGAGGGAGGGCAGAGAGGCACCATCCTTGCTGACACCTCTGAGCACTGGCTTGGCATTTTCCTTTCCATGATCTGGCCACTCAGACTGGCTCTGATATGTTCCCACCTATCACTTATGTCAGTAAGCAAGTTCCTGACACACTGCTCTGCCAACCATCATCAAAACACCTCTGTGCGGTCAGGAAAAGTACGTGTTGACCACAAAGAGCAGCTCTCCTTACTGCAAAATGATTAATTACTCTCACAGAAGGCCAGAAAAATTGGCACTGAAGGGTTTGAACAAAGACCCTTCCTTCAGACTGCAGATGCTGTGGTGGAATGGTTAAATACAAATAGAAGACTTTTTTCAGGAGAATATTTTTCCACATTTGATTCCATGGAAATTTTCTATCAATCTATCAGTCTTCAAAAAAATCACATTTATACAGACCATAATTCTACCTGAGAGTGTGGCTTTAAAGCAAGTCCTTCTTCCCTTGTTCTATGTTCCTCTGATTCCCAAACAGTTCTGTAACATTTTTAAATAAGGAAAAGGTTAACCCAGCCATTGGGGAATTATGAAGCCTGCTACCATTTTCCTTTGAAACCTCAAGCAAGTCTCTATTCCTACAACAATAGGCTCCCCCCTCCTTCCTCCTAAGTGTCATTGCACCCCCACTGTATCAGCAGTATTTCCCTCTGTGGGTCAAATTCTGCTTACAGGTGAAAGAGGAGGCAAAAATTACCCTTAACTTGCCTGAAAGTTATGAACCTTCACTAATTCATAGCCTGGTTTCAGTATGTTTGCATTGAACACGTAACAAACTGTGCTGGTAATTTTAATTCTATCAGCTGAGTTGTCTTTCCTTTATTTAGTGCAAGATAACTGATCAGCACCAACACAGCTGCAAGCCATGTCATTGGTAATGAATGAGGACTTTTTTGTTGCTATTATGAACTTGCAGATAGCTTTAAACTGTGACCTTTAAATCACACTAGTCCAAACCTGCCATTTTTTATTTTTACACTCCATATGTTCCCTTCCTTGACATTCTATCTCCTGAAGAAATTATAATTAAAGATTATAACTAATAGAAATTAAAACTTCCTTTATGGAAGGACCAGTCTGTCTTAGGTAGAAGATACAAGTAGAAGAAAGACTCATTTATTACTTTGATATATTGACAAAGAATTTATGCCACAGTCATTTGCTTCTGAGTGTAAGACTATAATTTCCTCCTCTACAAAAGTTCAGTATGATTGGTATACTACATGCATGAAGTTTCTAAAGGTCTCATCATGCACACTGCTACAAACAGACAAGAAAAAATTGCACCTGTTGCAAGTTTGATTTGGCTGTTGCTAGAGTATTGCAGAAAACAGCTAATGGCCCAAGCCCACTGCTTGCACTGTTAAGCAGCATTTTTGTTTTTACAAGGAAAGATTACTTGCAAATACTCCCTCTTGTGATCAAAGCTAGAAAACCAATGGAATTGTTTCCCACTGGTTCAAATCTTTCTGATTGACATTGTTCAGGTGTTATAAATAGCCTGCATGAAGGATTTTTAAGCCCTTCCATTATTTGATCTTGTAAAAGTGATGGTTGCCTTTCAGAGACATTAAATTAAGGGTCATTCATATCCTGATGTGCCACTGCATATGCTGAGCTTCTTATTTAATTTCATTACTCATGTGAAGAGGCCATATTTGAAAGGATATATTTGTTTCTCCATTCCCAGTTGATGAGACTGTATTTTAAAATTGCATTAGTTGGTGAGTCTTCAAGAAGAAAAATGAGTGTTTTAAGCAAAACATCAAAGATCATTTTTTTCATCTTAATGTCTTCATTGAGTTAGAAAAATATACTTTATTCTGATATAAATATCTTCCCCCTTGAATTTCACCCTTTGACCCAGCGTAGCAACTGGACACTGAGGTTCAAAATACCTGAATTAGACTTTCCACAAGAGTGATTAAAATGCTTAACAAGATCTAAAAGCCAAAACAAAAATACATAACCCATGTTTTAAAGAGCTCTTAAGCTGCCTTTTCCTGCTTGGTCTAAAAGAAATGCTGGTCTTAGTAAATTCATTTTAATTCCATGGAATGACATCTGAGTTCTCACTTAGAAGGTTCAGGTTTGCAAAAGTCTAATTGTATCTCTTAACTATTTTTTATTTTTCAAAAAATAATTGTGCCTTGTGCAGAAATAAGTCTTAAGTTTAATGTCCTGAAATCTCACTGAGAGTTTGCCATTAGTGCATGCTCTTTGTTTACCTCACTGCTCACTAGAGGAGTGCCAACATTGGGTTTGTTCTATCAGTCACCATGGAAGAGGAATGACACTTCCCAAATGAAGTCTTAGGAATGGTTTTATGAAGGGAATTTTGTCTTGTTTTGTTTTGATGATGAGAAAATGTTAGTTAAAGACAAAAATTTGTTAGGGAAATTAGAAATTAAATACCCAGACTTTGATCCATTTATGCAATCTCACCAAGCTCTAGTTGTCCTTTCCAGCTACCCAAGGTAAATTAAAAGGAACCATGATCACTCATGTTTTCTATGTGAAGACCAAAACTGTGAATGCATCTGGATTTGCTTGTCTTTCTAAAAATTATGACATGAAATGTATGTGCACACTTGCACAGTCAGTGGAGAGCCTCTACCTTGAGCCACAGCTGAGCACGCCTCTGGAGGATCCCAGCTCTGTGTTACTCTCCGGTCTTTGCATTCCAGTGAAGAGGTTTACGTGGTTTTTGTTCCTCTGGGTTTGCTCCTGAATGATTTTTCTGGATGATCTTAAAAATACCACCGAAGTGCCTGAACCAATAAAAAGCCTCTGCACACTATTTTACTGCTACATATTCTATGTCATCCACATTCTATATCTAAACCAATAAAATAACACTCATGCCTTGGCCAGGCTCCAGGGTTCTTCCAGGGTCCTCAAGGCTCAGCAACAGTGTGCAACATGCTCCAGAGTAAGAAATGATCAATAGAATGTGCCCCCAGTATTTTTGTTCATCTCACTTGTTTATGTCAAAACACTCATTCAAATTATTTATTTCCTTTCTGTAAGCAAGGAAATAAGCAAGCTTAACCTTGGTTTGTCTTAGCTTCTAAATGAAAAATATGCAAATAAACCAAATAGAATAGATCAGACAAGGCACAGCCCCTCAGCCCAAATTTTGCTCGAGCACCAGACTTGAATTTCACAGGCAACAATGGTCAGGGTAAAACCCTTTAGTGTTTTTCACACTCCACTGAATACTGTTCTAGTGCATTTTCTTCAGGGGCATTAAAAAGCACATGCAAGAAACAGTGTCTAGGTTTTAGAAGTTTGGAGGACAGCAAGGCTGGATCCCTGCAAGCAGGGCTGACCTTTCTAAAGCATTTTCTCTGGCATTCCAGGGGCTGAATAATCTGAGGGACAGACATCGAGCACATATAAATAAATGAATCACACAGAGGAATATGAAAATTCCCACGCAGGACATGCCTTTTGCAACATTAACCCTTTCTTCAGAGAATTTATGTATAAAGATGTTGTGTTGATAGCTCCAGTCATCTGTGCTAACTCTGCCATAATTTCATCCATGTGGAGTGAACTATGTCTTCAGCAATGTCTGGAATGTTCCCACATCTGCTTAATTTGTTTCAGAAATGCCAGCAGTGTCACAGGAATGTTCATCTACATAGGCTTGTACAGGGTCTCAAGCTCTAATAAATACTACTACTTATTAATCAGTGACATTATTTTTGTATATTTGAATCGATTAAACACAATGAACAACAACAGAGACAAGAAAAGTATAATCCCCACTGCCATTACATTCCCATTTAAACAGATGTTTCCTTTCCTTGTTTTATAGACTGGAAGAAGTAAATTAGTTGCAGAGTTTGACAACACATTTTTTACAGCAGCTTACAAACTGTTTAAAATCACTAAGCAGGAGTATTAGCATTGCATTTGCTCCAAGGCTACTATGGTGGTGAAATAGGTTTAAAGGCACTTCCTAAAGCCTATGAATGATTCAAACCCACTTAATATGTAAAATAATATATACATACCCTCTCTCAGATATTACATGCTATGCCTATCTGTGAAGGAATACCTACCAGCATCTAAAATATAGTCTTTATTTCTATTGAGGAGAATTCCAGCTCTGAATGGAATCACTTGCCAACCACTGTGGAAACATATAAACTCTGTTCACAAAGAATTTAAACTAGGACTGTAAATCAAAAGGCAAAAGGAAGACTGAGTCGATGAACAAGAGTATGAGAAAACCAGGAGAGGCTGTAGCATCCTAGAACACTGAGATGCTTAACCACTCTCAAGATTCAGACAGCCACGTATATATTGATCTTGTCAGAGAGTGTGATTATTCTTTTATGTCATTCCTGGTTGGTAAAACCAGTCCCTGCTCGTTCAGTTGATAATTATGCTCCATCCTGACATACTTTCTGTCCCCACCCAAAAAGAATACTGGTTATCAAACTACCCTGGGAACAAAATATTAGTATTTATTTGCTGTAAGGAATGCCTGTCAAAAAAAAAAAAAAAAAAAGAATTAGGTGGAGTTGCACTACCAAACTGTTATAGACAAACACTGAAAAACATAGGCTGAACATATTTTAATAGAAGGCTGTCCTGGTTCTCAACAGGACAGGGTTAATTTTTGCAGAGGAGCATAGCTAGGACCTGGACATTATTCTATGCCACCTAACTTTCTGGGGATGGGGAAAGGCTCCCTTCTGTGCAGGGGTAGGTGGTGGTTCCCTGTGGGAAAGTGGTGAACATTTGCACGTGAATCCCTCACATCTCTCAAACATCTTTGTTTTTAAATATTGTTGCTTTTACTGTTAGTTTTCTTATCTAATTGCTGGGTCCAGTAAATTGTTTTTATATCAACCTGTGATTTTTACCTTTTGTGCCTCCAATTCTCCTCTCCAGCCTGATGCAGGGGAAGGGGAGGAGGGAGGAAGGAAGGAGTGAAAAACTGGCCAGTGGTTTAGAGTGGCTTCAGTGGGAGCACAACTGGAGAACACTGCTCCTAAAG
Source organism: Hirundo rustica (assembly GCF_015227805.2). Taxonomy (NCBI): domain Eukaryota; kingdom Metazoa; phylum Chordata; class Aves; order Passeriformes; family Hirundinidae; genus Hirundo; species Hirundo rustica. The sequence continues at coordinate 24,613,433 of NC_053450.1, read as the reverse complement.
CACAACAAAGGTAACGTCCCATACTGCCAAATGAACAGGTTTCAAAGAAGAATACATAAAACCTTGCATTTAATTCTTGGCCTCACAGGGAGCACATGTTGGGTTAGGTCATGCAGGAAACATTAAAGGTGGAGGCACATGAGTAAATATTCAAAGGTCAGGCCTATCAGCAGAAGAAATCTGCACAGAGGCAAACTACCAATTTCAGGTATGCATGCACAGGGAAAGATTTAGACTGAGAAAACCCTGAAATACATTTCTTTTGGGGATGAAGTATTGTACCAAATTAACACTTTCTTTTCCTGAAAGCTGTCTTGTGACCTTTGGTGAAAGAAGTGAAAGAAAACTCTATCCTGCTACAGCTTCAAACCTCTGCTGTGTGGCAGCAACACTTGCATGGTATCAAGGACTACCTCTTCAAACAGCCTCCACAACCCTAGGAAGCCAATATGCTCTCAGTTCAAAAGATGGAATCAAAGATTAGTAACATTCAGTCTGCACCCATCCTGAAGCATGGTGGTGAGATAACCCACGGCGCTGAGATGGAGCAGACCAGAGAGCTCCGCATTATGGAAGGGAATCAATAATTCTTTGTTTTCTTACATGAGAAGCTTGTTAAAATGAACAAGCAATGCTTCTCTTAATGGTTTCTGTCTTTCCCAACTTTGCAACTTCAGCATAGTCTCAAAGAAAACAGAGACAAGGAAAAAAAAATATCTCTGTAATGCATGTAACAGCTTGTTCAATGCAAGAGAGAGAGACACTGTGGAATCAAAAGGGGACAAACATCTCAGAGAATTATCCAAATTATGAGAAGACTCAAGTAGCTTAAACCTGTTGGCAAAAAACTCTCTCTGTTATCTACTTCTGCAACTAAACTGCTTGACCCATTAGAGGAATGACATTAAAATACAGCCTTCTGGCCTAGTTACCTACCTAGAGTTTGGCATTAACCCTCTGACATGATTATGAGGAAGATTCAGGAGACAAAATATCTGTTCTTCACAACAGAAGATTAATATCAGAGACGGTACAACCATATGACTGAGTAGACAAAGTTTGGGACATGATACATGAGCAAAACTTCAAAAACATTTAAGAAAATCTGACATCTGTGGAGCAGAAATTCAGGAGAGACATGCAGGAGGAGAATATTGTCTCAAGAGGGAGAATTGAAGAAAAGCATGTTTGAAGTTACAGGATGAATACAAGGACAGAAAAGTACTGGCACAGCTAATGGAAAGTGTTACATTGATATATGTGTCTTGATCTATAAAAACTCTGGATCTGAACTTTTTATACATTTAAAAGAAAGGCAAATAATAAATAGCATTTAATTTGTTTGAATGAAAATATAATATTAGGATATGAGAATTGAAATCTGACTAAGAAAACCAATGGTCCCACAGAAGAATAAATGTAGATCACATACCTGCAATTTAAATTGCAATACCCAAAGTGACTCTAGCAGTGCTACCATGGGGTCTAAGAAACCTATAATGCAGCTAGGTGCTCTATGTGTACCTCTCCCACAGATCTTCAGATCTTTATGCTAAAAGAAGCAGCATTGAGAGTAAGAGAAAGTTGAAGTACACTGGAGGTTTAGTTCCAAGAAAGGACCAAACAATCACCTGCAAATGATTTGGAAAACAAACAAACATACAAAAACCAAAATTAAAAAAAAGAGAACCAAACTAAATCCCCACAACAATGATAATGACAAAACAGGAAAAGAAATTGAAAAGCAGTTAAGTGGTGCACTCTGAAATGTCTCCACTGAATTATGATAAGTATGTATTAGCTGCAGTATGTTTATCTATGTCCACAAGAGAGGATTAGCTGCAAACATTCTTCTGAGATAAACCAGAACTATTTGGTGCTGGCACTGTTAATTTTTTGCGATATGCAGGTGTTTGAAGTATGTGTGCAGCTTCCTCATTGGTTTTGATCCAGGTATTTCCACTGAGAGCTTTTTTACACACTAGATGTGACAGGGTACATAGAACGATGGCAAACACTCTGCGCATGTAGCAAAAATAGCTTTACTCACTTTGAAGCTTAAAATAGTTTTGTGTGTTAAAGGCAATGAATGTAAATACTCCCTTTGTCAGAAAAACTTGGGGTCAGTGAATTTCACCCACTTTCAGTTGGCAGGCATCCCCACAGGCTGCACAGCGCAGTGCTCCTTACAAATGGATGACAACACAGCTGCCCCACTTCTGATAGGAGAAAGGGCATAGTGTGAGCAGGGATTGAGGGGCCCTGGGAGGTGCAGTCTTGAGCAGAAGGATGGGTGAAAACAGTCCTCCACAGTGCCTGGTATCTTTGCAATGCACCTGTGCTACACAAGAGCTCTTCGCTCAGCCCACTGCAGTTTCTGTCCTGCTCTAAATGGCTTCACACAAAGTCAAGGTCTGCAGTTTGTCATCTCCCACCTCTTCCTGTTCCCAAACCCCTTCAGCTCAGCTATGTTCCAAGGGTCCCATTTTCCTAACCCTCTTGAGGTGATAGGCCTGGAAGATTTCTCCAGTGACTTTGAAAGCCACCGGCTTTCTCTCTATTTCCTGTGTTTTCTGATGTCCTCTGCATCCCTATTTCCCTAAATGTAGTAGCCGTCATTTAGTGGTAGTTTAGGTATTTATTTCAGAAGTGATGCTCTATGTGACATACAAAATCTAGGCACAATTTTGGTGACTCACTCCAATAGCCTTGATGCCAATCTAGACACCTGAAGGGGAGGTCAGTTAGACAAACCCTCCGAAATCTTACAACTGCATATTTTTAACTTCTCCAGTTTTCACTAAAAAGCAATGTGTTCCAGTTAGAGGATTTTTCCAAATAAACAATTTCCTACATCAGCAAACCTAATCCCTACTATGACTTACAAGTATTTCATTCTGTCAAAGGATTTCTTGTAAATTGTTCTGCTGTTCCCGCTGTTCCACAACTGCCGGATCTACAATACACATACCCAAGATGTTGAGGCAGCTCTCCACCTTTAGATGGATTCATCTGTAAGGCCACTATGGACTTTTACACAATATGTTTTAATCTTTTTTCTTCTGCCTGCTGAAAGCTACATTCTTAACCCCTATGCAATGTGACCTTTTGTTTACATGTAGTTTCCAGTGAGTCGGATGGTTTATTTTTTTAAAGTCTTCACTTGTCTGTGTATTTTCTGAAACATATTGTTTTGTTTATGGTGCAATGAGACCTTGAAGTCTCCAACTATTTGTCTACATGCACTCTTCTCCACTGCACCTGTCTTTCATCACAGATGACTCCCACTGAAATTTTGAATTATCTATGAGATCATATTGGTATTTCATGGCTAGTAACCATAAAATGTATTTCATTCTTGTTTGCTTAAAAACTCACATTTAACTTCTCATTGAGTTGTGCAGCTTTCATGTGAAGCCATAAAGGATTTTTTGGCACTAACCTTGAGGTGAAAAAACTGTATTTCCAAACATTAAAGATTACAAGTTACTGATCAGTTTCAATTGACTGTGAATCTACTCCTGTGTCTCTTGAGTTAATGGGATTTTTACTTCTGGTCACGGCTGGGACTCCATCTGTCTTTCATTAACTGTAATGCTAGAAGCATTAAAAATTCAGAACAAGAATTTCTATTAAGTAATACACCTAAAGTGGACAAAGGTTTACCTACAATAATTACAGGGCAAGAATATATATATATATATATATATATATATAAAAAATACTTGAAGATAAAATTTTGACACACTTAATCTGTTCATAATTAAAGGAGCAGATTTATTAATGGTGCTAGAAGTTGAAAATAACTATGCTCTAATGGAACTTATGGACTTATATCTTCCTAACTTTTATTCTGAGTCCTGTAAACAATAAAAAATAATTTCAAATGCTTCACATAACAATACAGCATTAAAATATTCTGCTATGCATCTTAAAATGACAGAACAGAACAAAATTGCTACAAAAATTAGTTAAACAAAACTAAAATATCACCCCAGAAATCTCTGTGGTCTGAATTTTGCAAACTATTTCAGCATGTCCTTTAGCTCTTCCACACTAAACACAGTACTGTAACACACAACTAACAATTGCCAAGAATGTCATGAATAGAACTGGATATCAGGGTTGAGATTCAACATACCAGAACATCAAAAAAAGATCAGCAGATATGCACTCTGCTCAATACTCTGGAACTACCAACCTGAACCATTCTCTCATCTTCTTTTCCTCTGTAGGTCTGTAGGGCATTTTACCCACTTGTCAGGTCTTACCAACAGCTGAGACTGAGAGCCACATGGTATAAAGTGATTTTTACATTTCTAAACAATTAAAAAACCTACAACTTTTAAAAAGAAATATTTTAATTTTTTTTTATTCCTATATTTTACATGAGGATTCAAGTTCAATGAAATTTCAAGACTTTATTCTGGAATAATCCGACAATTTTCATTCCCATACCTTCATGTATGGTCTGATCTGCTTATAATTATTGCCTTTAATCAGTTTTGTCATATTTTCAAATATACCTTCCACTTCCTGTTTTTTCATCCCCCTGCTGGACAATAACATCTTCCTGTCCAGATCTTTTTCCTATGAGGCAAACACACCAAGATTTTATAATCTCTTCTCATAAAAGCAATACATCATTCCTACCAACAACCATTATCCAAGTTCGAATTTAGCTGTCTTGGTATGGCTGACCAGAAAGAGCAAAAACTTCTCTGTATGCTGATAATATGTCTTTAGGGTGAGACATGAGGCTCAGCTGATTTATCTAAGGGCAGAGCCTGCCACTTTCTCAGAAACACCTCTTGGATTTCTCAGACATATCCTGAAACCAATGAGGTTATTTTGCTCCCTCTGCCATTTCCTGCCATTGAGCTTATCAGAGTATTCCTCCTAGTTGCCTCTCTAAGTGACTGCCCTTGCACATTTTGCTGTTGAATTACAGCTCTTTTCTGCTATTCCAGTCCTCTAGGTAACACAGATCTTCCTGCATTATGCTTCGATCTTCTTCATATTGACAAAACCTCCAATTTGGTCTCATTACCACATTGCCACTTTTTATGCCTTTGTCATTACTAAAGCTATTAAGGAAAGGTATGAGGAGAGGAAATAGTTACCAGAGGGAAAACCTGAACACATAATTTACTGTACAGCAACTGCCCACTTGCATCCAACTACCTGTAGTGAAACAGAGTAGCTGTTTCTTATTTATCACATTGTACTGAGGGGCAACTGTCTTGAGAGAAATAGGTACAGTGCTTAGGCTGCAAACTCACGCTCCTGCCCATGATGGTCATGACAATTGATTAGGTATCCTTAATCAGTCCCTAATGATCTCTCAAGAATCCGCAGTACCTCCTTGCAGCCTGATGATCCCCTTCAAGCAAGAGCCCTTGCATGATTTTGTTGTCCTCATTCAGCTCTTTACCTTTTTTTCTAAATTCCCTGCTAATCCCCGTTCTCCCTATTGCAATTAATAAATTCCAGTGGAGCACTATGTGAGATGCCCTACTGAAGTCCAAGCAGATTTGACCTACCCTACTTCCTAGAAAAGTCAGTCAGGGAAAACTGACAACAGCTTTTCCTTTCTTAATATGGGTTTATACTTCCTACACTCCATTCATGCTCTCCACCTTTTAATTTATAAAAATAACATCTATCAAACTCTTATTGTTTCATGTGTAGTTGAAAATTAAGTTCATGTTTATTCCTGATGCATGATGAAACTAAACTTTCCAGATTCTGATTTTATCTCAATTGTGGAGATTTCAGATTCTCTTCTCTTTCCCCTGGGTACCATGATTATTATTGAATCTTGATATATTGTTATTACTGAACAATGATTCAATAATTAGCTATTATTGAATAATTATTCATCTTTCTGTGGCAAAAACTAGGAAAAACCCAATTATTTTGGGTTGGATCGAAAGCTAAATCTTAACCTCACGTCCTGCAAAGAAAAATGGCTTTCTTTTTTGTTCTTTTGTTAGCTTTACTACCAATACCTTTCTGCTGTTTCATAGAATCATAGAATACTATTATCTGGTCCAAACTTTCTTGGCAAAAGCATGGTCAGTGGTAGTTAGCATGGCCCAGCATCCTGTCCAGCTGAACATCAAAATTGTCCGATGTTGGGAAACCCACCATTTCCTTAGGGAGATAATTCCAGTGGCTGCTTGTTCTCATTGTGAAATATTTCCCCTTTCTGTCCATCTAGAATCTCTTCTCAACTAGAATCCCGGAATCATAGAATGGTTTGGGTTGGAAGGGACCTGAAAGATCATCTAACTCAAACTCCTGATGTGCTGGGTTAAGTTCAAAACTTAAACACTAAATCATGTAGTGGTTTTATGTTCGTCTGTGTCTGTTGACTAAATTTCATGTAGTGGTTTGAATGTCTTTTTTGCTGTGAGATAGGATCAGGAGAAAAGCAAGCAGGCCCAACTTAAAAGGTACCATGATAAATTTATTAATACACACTAAAGGAAAAAAAAAAGGGGATCAAAATGAAACTTTCAAACCACTCTTTTTTTTCTTACAAGTATTTACTTTCTCACAAATAGCATAAAAGAGATAAAACTTGTGATTTTTAGTCAGTTTTACCATTTAAAAAATAATCTTTTATTAGTTTTTTGGGAGAGGAGTCTCTTTTAAAGTCTTATGGAGACACTGCTACAAGAGAAACAGTCTGGTGGCTCTCATGTTATGAATTTGTAGCTGCCTGAGAGACACTTCTGCAAGTTGTGAAATTTCACCTATTAGCGGTTTTTCTTATGGCTTTATGTGGGCTTATCAGCTTATTTGGAGTATACTGTTTAAGGATGCCTTTTCTAGTATAAAACAAAAATTCTCTTCTTCTATCTCTAAAATTATCTCCATTTTTAAAACTAGAGATTTTTTTTTTTTTTTCCTCTAGGAACAAAGGGTTTCATATCGCTTTTCTTTGTCTATTCAAAATTCTCTATTAAATTTCAATTATATCAGTCCAGAACTTGTAACTAGAACCACGCATCTCCCTTAAACAGCATTTATATGTTACAGGAAACAGTCTATTCTTCATGGTTTTACTAGAAAAGTCTAGCCAAACGAGGCTACTCCTCTTTTTTTTTTTTTTTTTTTTTTTTTGGTCTCACTTAGGACTTTCTCTGCACTGGTTTCATGCTGTGTTTTTTCTATGTTTAATCACTTGGTCCTTTTGCTTAAAAGGGGGATTAGAGTTGGCAGATGGTCACATGATCTCAGCTCTGGGCGGCACGGCTGTGGAAACTGGAAGCTGTGCCCATGGGGGAGGCTGGTGGATGCCTTCCCCTCCGCCCCTCCATCTCATGGCATGGGCCTGCTCGGAGCTGCTCCCTGGGCCTGGGAGAGCAGAGGGCAGCTGCTGGGGCGAGCTTAAAACTCGCTAGATGTTAGTAGCTGGGGCTTTTCCTCCCCTGCCCCGCTGCCAGCTGCCCCCGGCCCGGCCACGGCCTGGCCCCGCAAGCGCGGTGGGCCCGGCCCGGCCCGGCCCGGCCCGGCCCGGCCCGGCTGCCGCATGGCCGCTGGTACCTGCTCCACTGGCTGGAAGGAAAAGGGGCGTCTGGGACAAAATCAGGATTTTATATGGGTATTCCCAAAAGTCGCATTTAGCGTCTGTCACCCCGGAGTTTTTGAGTTTTTTTAAAGCCTTCTACTTGTTCATAAGATGGAGTCAGTTTCTTTAGTTTTTGCACAATATTAGGAGCAGTATTTCACTTTTCTTACGCATGGGAACATAAACAAACCTTTTATTTTTGTTCCCTGTCCTTTGTTTACATATTTCTAGCCTGAAAATAATGTAACTGATAGCTAGTCTGGCCAGTGAGGTAAAAGGTAGTAACCCCAGAAGCCAATCCACAACCAGACCCACAAATATATAAAAGTGTAAGAAATAAACAGGCTCACTCTGCCCAGCTCTAAGTCTGAGGAGCAACTCTGCACTGCAGACCTCTTGTCTCTGTGTTATTGCTTTGTGTGCCGCAATCACAAGCGTCCTCAGTGGTCAAACAATATCTCAGTATCTAAAAGTGGCCTCTGATAGGTGCTTGTCCCTTACACAGGAAATCAACAGGTTCTGACAGGGCAGTATTCTTCCTTAACTAAAAACCAAACTGTGTTAACCCCTGACAGGCAGGGACACCTTCCACTAGACCTGGTTGCTCGGAGCCCCATCCAGCCTGGCCTTGAACACTTCCAGAGATGGGGCATCCACAGCTTCTCTGGGCAGTCCCTTCCAGTGTCTCACCACCCTCACAGTAAATAATTTCTTCCTAATATCTAAATTAAACTTACTCTCTTTCTTTTGTCCCTTGTCCTCTCACAACATGCCCTTGAAAAAAGTCCTTTTAAAGGTTTCTTATAGATCCCTTCAAGTACTGGAAGGCTGCAAGAGGGCCTCCCCAGAGCCTTCTCTGCTCCAGGTTGAACAGAACCAGATCTCTCAGCCTGCCTTAAGCCTTTTTAGCTTTCAATGTATTTGTACCTGAGGTATTTTCTGCATCCTCTCCTTAAAAGTTTTAGAGAGATTTTGTAGTTTTGATTTTAACATATCCCAAGGCTCATTCATATTTAAGACACGGAATTTTTAAATCCAGCACACTCTGCTAATTTGGTTCTTAATGGCTTAAACAGTAAATAAACTTAAGCACCTATTTTTATTTAGATTTAATTCGATTCAAAAAGAAATCACTGCTGATCAGAAGATAATATTATTTTCTGAGACCGCAATTTTTGTAACGCTCTCACTACTCACACCAATTCATAAATTCTTGTTGGTCCAGCAATTTTGTGGCAATAGGGCAGTGACCACGTCCAGAAAGACCTGCACCAGGCAAACCTCTCATGTTAGGCCAGCTTCTTCAGCTGTGGCTGAAGTCTCCTTTAACCGCATGACCCTACAGTTCCTGGCAACACTCCCTCTATTCAAGGAGCTGTTTGTCCATTCTGAATCTAAGTGTGCTGATTACCACTATTACTGCCATGTGGAAAATAAGGTGTTTATTAACCTTCTCAAAACCAAGTTTATTACAAATGTGTTATTTTGTACACTGTATTTTTGAACAGTTTATTACACTGTTAGCACTTAAATTCTTGCACTAACTTAATTTATTTTTTTCAGTTTTCTTTGAGCAATTTTCCATCCAGTCCTATGGATTGCCACGTTCCAAGCTCAGTTTCTCTTTGACTGGGGTTCACATAAAAAGTGTCAGGTTTCAGGTTTTCAAGTGAGTAAGAAGTGCGCTCTGACAGCCAGGAGCACCAGCCTGGGGTGCATCAAGCACAGCATTGCCAGCCGGGCAAGGGAAGGGATTGTCCTCCTTTGCTCTGAGCTGCGGCAGCCTCACCCCGAGTCTTGTGTGCAGTTTTGCTGATCATAACATAAAAAAAAAAAAAAAAATTAAAATACTAAAGAGTGTCCAAAGGAAAGCAGTGAAGATGGTGAAGGGCCTTGAGGGGAAGCCGTATGAGGAGTGGCTGAGGTTGCTTGGCTTGCTCATCTTGGTGAAGAAGAGAGTGAGAGAAGACCTCATTCCAGTCCTCAACATCCTCACAAGGGACAGGTACCGATCCCTTCACTCTCGTGACCATGCTCTGAGGGCATGGCCTGAATTTGTGTCAGGTGAGGTTTAGGATGGATATCAGGAAAAAGTTCTTCATCCAGAGGGTGCTTGGGCACTGGAACAGGCTCCCCAGGGAAGTGGTCATAGCACCAAGCCCAACAGAGTTCAAGAAAGGTTTGCATAACACCTTCAGGCACTTGGTGTGATTCCTGGGGTGTCCTGCACAGAGCCAACAAGTTGTACTCGGTAATCCTTGTAGGTTCCTACAAGGGACCTCAGTAACTCAGTATATTCTGTGATTCTAGGTTTCCCTTATCTCTGGATTGTCTGCTTTTTAACCTGTGTCAGGAAAATATATTTCTCCATTTATGGTCAAATACTTATTTCTTTTAAAAGGCACACGTTTTCCTAGTCAAACAGACAATACACTGTATCCCTCCAGCCTCTTAACCAGCTTAAATGCTCCTTTTCTTCTTAGTGTCTATTCTTTTACAACCTGCTATTTTTTCATCTATGCATTCAAGAGAACTACACACACATAAGAAGAGCTTTGATTTTTGGGTTGAAGAAATGGCAGGAAGCTGTTGGGACTTTTTTCCTAGCTGGGGAAATGGTTTCAGTAAAATAGTTTTCTCATGTAACCATTCATCAAAGTATTTGCTGAATGACTTTTGGTTTTGAATAAATAACTGCAGCCCAATTTACTGTAAAACATTTCCACTTTTGTTACTCAGTTCCATAGTCTGAAAAACAAATTCCTGTGATCAGAAGCTCTTTCTCCAAAGCCAAGATTTGTTTTCCTCAGATGAATTAGTTGTCATTAGTATTGCCAGCAAACTAAATACATTAAAACAGCAGCTGAACATAAACAAGAAACAAAGTTTTAGTAACAAAATTTAAAATACTAAAAATATTTACAAAAGTATTTTCTCAGATCTGAGTTTTTGCATTTATCTCTTTTTGATCCAGCCACCATCCAGAACACATTGACACTCAGAAAGAGTAATAAGAAAAAAACACATCAGTAGCTAAAAATTCCAAGGATCTTCATGAGGAATGGTATTTTGAAGAAAAAGGCTGGAGTTAGAAACTATATTCTGTGTATTTTCTCTAAATGAATTGGACACATTTATAATAAAATAATACAATTTTTAATCTGTTAAATTAATTTAGGTAAATTAATTATAAAACAATTATCTGAGGTTTTTATGTCATGCAGGAAGTGTCATTTATATGCCAGTTGTATGCAAAGAGAGAAAAGGTTGCCCTCTTAATTTATTTTAATGCATGCAACAATGAAACACAATTTAATTGAAACAAAAGACAAGAGGATGAAAAGAATTTTTTTTCTTTTTTTTCTTTTTTTTTTTTCCCAGAAAAATCCAAAGCATTTGCATTCAAGGCCTTGAAGCATTTCCACATTATAAATTATATATTTATATGTAAATGGACTTCTGGCTTCTGTTCAGAATATTTGGCAAATTGAATGCTAGATTCTGCTGTCTTTATCTCCACTGAGTTGTGAATTATTCCCTGAATATTCCTATAGATTTCTAAAGCTTTGCATAACTTAAGCTACCATATGTAAGCTACATGTGAAGGGTTTTATGACAAAATGTGTGCATCTGTGAGCTTTCTACTCCCTGTTTAAAAAATGGTGTCTCATACCTGCAAACCTGAAGCAGTTGGACCTTGGCATCAAAATAAAAGGTTTGGACTGCTATTTTAATCTTAGAAACATTTTATCCATTGGCATCTCCACCCTTCCATGTTGGCATGAATTAATGATAGCTTAAAATCAGCGTTTTTGAGGAAGAAATGGTAAAGGAGAATAAAAGAAAAATCCTGATGTACAATGTACTTACAGTAGTCCAGGGATTGACAAGGAATACTTTACACACTATGCAAAATTGTGATCCCTCATACAAAGGGGACAAAAGAGCAGGAGGGAAGGGAACTAATTCAGAGCATCCCACAAAGTCTTTGTTTTGCTCAGAAATCCCAGACTGAATCCAAGAAATCTTTTCTGAAAAAACCACTTCATACCTTCACAACTTGAGGGTCAATTAATTGTTTCCTGGAAAAATTATTTTGTCAGTGCAGTTCCTGAGTAGTTCCTAATTATGAGCTTTCTTTCTCAACCTTCCATAATGATCATACTACTGGAAGGACAACAGGTTTAAATTACTCAATTTTGACTCCACAAATTGACTTAATCAGGTTAAAGGTGACTCGCTAATAAGAGCTATAACTTCAGTATCAAGGAAGTGTAGGAAAACAAATATCAGAATACACTTTATCATACTTCTTAAAAAAGGGAAAGTAATATATTACTGCATCTTTTACTGTTAGTGGAAAAGAAGTCTGAGAAAATGACAATAATGTGGCTATATGAACAACAATGAACCTGACTGCCATTTTGAAGAACTTGCCTTTCTCAAATATTTCTTAGCACAAGTAATTAATAAGGTATTTATTTTGTTGATAATTGATGCATATTTTTGTTATACTACTTCTCATGAAATTTTTTGGTTGTTTGGAAAAAAAAAAACAAACAAACAAAAAAACCACCAACGAAACAAAGAGAAAAAGAAGGATTTTCCTTTGTTTAGAGAACTGTGGATCTCCACCTGGAGATCTTGAGTTTCAAAAAAAAAGCATTCCAGGTGAATATTTAAACACAAACCCTCAACCCTGAGGCCTTTTTAAAGAAACAATTCAGTGGTTTTCTCTTTGGAAAACATTTTAAGTACTGCAGTCAGAGATCTCATGCTACAATTCATTTGGCTGGGCTGGATTCTCTATCACAGCATTTGTCTCCACCACACTACTGATAAAAAACCAAGAATATATTGTAGAATAGCATATAAATATCCAAGTAAGTTTAACACTGGAGTTAATTAAGATTTATGGCATATGATCATGTACAGGATGGAGTCCCACACTCTTTCTGGAGCCTGGGCCACCTCAGTTCCTGCTGCCTCTACAGTGCGTTGTGAGAGCCCATCCAAGCACCAAGTCCATAAGAGCAAGAAGAGAGATGGAGGTACCAAGATGTCATCTCCACCTAACAAGTTCTGATGTATGTCAAAAATTTAAATTTTCCACTCCAAAGGAAAGAGATCTCCAGCAAAATTGTAATTCCACAATTTGTTGATATAGATACAAAAATCTGACACTAAATGATAGAGCTGATACTGCAACAATGACACAAGAAACTGGAAAAATGTTAGTTTACTGTCACATAAAACTATTAAAAACAATATTTCACAAATACAAATCTGACAGAAAGTCTGTTGGTTTCCATATGTAGATTTCGGAACACTACTTTATTAAAAGCTTTGTTCCAAAAAACTACAAAATAAGCATTCTTGGTTGGGGTCCCATAATATAATTTTACAGCAGAATTTAAGACAGTAGCTCTGCTTGTCAAAAGTTGCAAGGGAAAGGTAGAAGCTCCTGCTGATGACTTAAGACGAAAAATAAATTCTGATTTTAAACTAACGTTTTCTATTTTGGAACATATATTTGCATACAAAATTTTGTCTTGTTTGAACAAAAAGCCTTTGCCTTGCAATATAGAACAGGGGGTGGGCTGTGTCATGAAGCTCAGACACAGTAAATCTGGAGGCATATTTTAGTACTAGGCTACCCACGAGCTCAGAGACACAGCTGATCTCCTTCAATCTGGAGTCCCTCCTGGAGTGTTAGTAAATAACTAACTGTTCCACTCAGGCAGGTGCTGTTACAAGGCAGATTATAATTACATCTATGCTGTGGTTGCAAAAAGAAAAACACAGTGCCTTGAAACCTTAAAATTAGAATGACTTCAGGTTCAACCAACTCTCTTTAAAATGTGGACTACAGCAAAACTAGAAAGCCCAGTAAAATAAAATATCACGGCCACCTAGTATAATTAAAGCGAGTCATCCAAAAGATTTGCTGGTTAACTGGTATAATTCCCTCTGGATGGGAATACATCTGATTTGTGGCCAGCACTGCTACAAACACTGTTCCTCTCTCTTGAATCCAAAATAAATATTTCTGTGCATTTTGGGGGTTACAATCTCCTGCAGGTCAGTGGCCTCTTCAGTGTGACACTTAACAGAAAAGGTGAAATACTGTCAATGAGAGTTTTGCTATTGACTTCATCTAAGCCAGGGCTTCATTCCAAGTGTTTCGCCCACTCTTAAATTTTAATAACACTTATCTTATCTATCCTAAGAAATTTAAATGGCAAAACAACATCTGACATGCATGTAAATCTAGAAGCTTGGAATCTGGGGTGAAGGAAGACAAGTTGTCATAAATAGGTTCCACATTCACTGAGATATGCTCAGCCTGCTGTGGGTATCTCCAACATGTTAGTGCTTGATCCTACCTTTCCCCAATGTCAAGGGCAACATTTTTTCAAATTTCCGCAGGAGAATGTGGTAACAGGACCACAAAACTAAGTGAACTCTGCCTTTTTGTGCTATCCCTCATAAATCACCTTTGTTTGTATAAGGCCCAAGGCAAAGTCTATTGAAATCAGTTATAAGCCTTTTTCTTTTGGATCAAGTCCATTATCTGTGTTTCTCCTGTTTCTTTCTCTTTTGGCTGAAATGTCACATCTCACTTAAGCATAGAAGAGTGGCCAACAGAAGAAATGGAGCCAGCTACAGGAGTATGAGAATACATGAATGAGATATGTATATTCATAGAAAGATTTGGTTTAAAACAGAGTAGCAGAGCAAAGACACATCAGTTGCTCTTGCACACTGATAATTTACACATTTTACACATTATTACTTTGCTGTTCTACAGCAAAAAATGTAGTTACTATAGCAACTGGTTTGTCATATGACCAGGATTCTATTTTTATTATCACTCAAAGGTACATATTAACATGCATAATGTACGGACTACTTCTGGGGGCTGAAAACATATATATTAACATTTTAAACCTTAAAAGAGACAATCCTTGCTAATTTCTTTTACTATCTGCATTTTTTTATTAGGTTAATCTGAAGACTCACAAAGAGCGATGGACTCAAACTGTCATTACAGCTCCTAGAGAACTCACGCAGTTTTCTCCTTTGTGGTACAGAAGACCAGAGGTATCTATGAGGTTCAGAGTTCCTGAGAGTTCGCGGGCACTGCCAAGGTCCAGACGGGTGTTTCCAAGAGTTTTGGCTCCTGTGTATCTTTATCACCAGCTATCGCCTTCTTTTCTCCCTTTTTGTACCCTGCTCCTGAGTAAGCTTATTTTTTTGGATGACTTATGTTGAATGAATCAAGAAGACATCTTACAGCATCAGTTTCTTTTCTCAGTCTAACATACAAATTGTCTCTGTAAAGACGTTGTCCATCTGCAACAGACACAAATAAACCATTTCCCAGTATCAGAGAACTCCTGGAGTCACTTGCACAAGACAGCTGATATGACACATTTCTCTTTCTTGTTAACAGAATTTATCAAATAGTGGATTTTCAGTCCAGTGGCCAAAATGAGTGTAGAAGGGGATGCTTAGGGAAAAAATATTTTAGAAAAGGGGTGGGAGTGGGTTGTACAATTTTTTTTCTTATCTCATTTGACTTCAACACTGAAAAAATTTCGGTGGTGTGGGTGTGGGGAGGACTCTTACTGAATTTGAAACTCTCATTCTGGGACCAGAATACCCATAGAATAATTTACTGCAGCAGCCAGGGAATATACTCGCAGCAGAGCTTCTCAGGTTGCACCACTTTACAGTTTGTTTTGGAGGCCAATGTGAGGCACTCCTATAGCTCTATTGAGCCTTAAACTACTTAAGATTGTAACTGGTTAGGGAGGGGGAGGGCTCCCAATTCAAATTATTTCAACCTTTTTACTCCCTGTGGAGACTTAACATGCTGTCAAGCCCCCTCTGACTTCAGCTGACGGCAAACTTAGATGGTTTCTACTCCAATATATGGTTTTAACCTTACAGATCCCTTAACACAGAACTCCATCTATACCATGCCCTATAGCCTTCAGCAAAGTTGTCCACGTTGCAATTCTGAACTCTCAAAGGTAACCTTGAAGTATAACTCAAGTTCTTTCATGCTATGGGAGGCTTACAGGAATCAGTCTGCATGTCACTGACTTACGGGTAGCAGAGAGAGGCGACAGATGCAGAGCTGCCAGAAGTCAGGAAGGAGGACCTGTGATATTGCTCCTGCATGTCTGAGCCCAGAGAATCAGGTCAGTTCTCAACATCCTGCAGGAAAAAAGTGCATCTGTCTCTCAGCATGTTCATGTCATCCATGGAGCCTTCAGTTTGTGGTTGATGTTACAACTGACGTTCACTGGCTCTGTGACTGTGTTTCTGGTTGTCTGGTGCGGCTAAAATTATTCTCACATTGACCCAAACTTGAGTACCAAAGGAAAGTGTCTCTCTCCTGGTATCATACTGCTACAGCAAGCGACTTCTAGGGTGCCCACCAGTATTTTTCACTTGAAAAGACATGCAAACAGCCTGTGCAAAGAGCCCAAATGAAATTATCCCCTTGCCTGACTAAAAAAAAATGTCCAAAAGCCAGCATCCCAAAAGGTTTGGGATCATAAGCAGTGTCGCAGTTAAAGAAGGTTTGTCCTATTCAGTGGCTAAATGGTTTCAACAAGTGAAAACGACCTTGCATTAGATGGCAGCTCTGATATCTTGGCATGAGGAGTTTGTATGCAATTATTTGTGCAGGAGGAGAGAATCATGAAGAATGCCTTATATAAATCCTAGTACATAAATCAAAACTGCTATCACATGGAGCTTTATTTCCATTACTTTGCTATTATCACAGTATACAACAGAAAGCTTCATTATCTATTTACATCAACACTCTTACAGGCCAGAATGCTTTTTTGCTTTCTGTTGCCATTATGTTTTATTATGTGTGGCAATGCCATAGCAACCCAAGATAACACAAGTTGTGTAGGGCAACAGTGTAATATTTTCTGGCTTTTGTTTTGAATGAGACAGAACACAGCTACCCACTCTATGCAAGCTATACACAAATACCAAAGATTTAGCACAGTAAGTAACAATTAGCAAACCAACAGTAATTATTGCAAGCTAGCATTTGTCTCCCTTGCATTCTAAAGGTTTTTAATCACTGAAGAGTACCACTACAGCATCTCAAAGGACTGAACAACACACATAGGAGTGTAGTTCATAGGTTTGGTGTATGTCACCATCCACTGATACGTTTGATCTAATTGGACTTACATATGAGATATCTGGGCATCCATGTTGTATCTATCCCATCTGAACTGGGTCAGGTCTTGAATCAATAGGCTAAAGGCTGAGGATACCTTAGGATATGTTTATTTGGCAACCACCACAGCAGCTCTAGTTGTAATAGAACTTGTTGAGAATAACTAATCAATATGTGCAGGCAGAGTGAAATGACATTTTTAGTCACCTGAGACAATGAGTTCAGAGTGCCTTCTCTGAAACATGCACTGATTACCATGCCATGACCTTGTGTGAATAATGTATTTGGGCAATCAGGCAAAGGAAAGTATAGAGAGTATGATCAGCCAAAGTACCAAACTTTCCTCCTGCTTGTTTAGCTTGTGCCCTGAAATCTCTCTGATACCCTGTGGATGATGTAATCTGCCAGAGCTCAGCTTTTTAATACTTTGGGACATTCACCGTAGATTGTCCATTGCTAGTGGTTTGGTTTTGTGTCTTCTCTCTAAAAATGACATACAAGCCAGTTCACACAAGCAATATACACTTTTGTAGTAGGTCACTTTGCATTAATTCGACTGCTTCTTTTTCCTTTCTTCATTAGAGGGTTTTTGCTTGTGCTAAAGTAACTTACATTGGATGTGGATCAGATGACAACCATTTTCCAAACTCTAACCTATAGATGCTATGCACAGAAACGAGACGTCTGAAAAGATATAAATATGCTTTTATAAGCACCACTAAACATGGTCTTACCTGCCAATGAACAGAATTAGAACTAGTATTAAGCACTGTTAAGGTTGACTTAGGTAGCTACTGAGCCAATGTTCAGATGTCTGGGTGGAAGCAACAAGCATTTTTGGGCGAACATTTAAGGACTTACCAAAATACAGAAGTATCCAAATGTCCTCAGGAGCCTAACTTACATAGATGCTTTACTGACCTCTGTGTATAGGAACAGATGAGGTTGAAAGAGAAAGAGATATTCTTGGAGGCAGATGAGGCAGATTTGGTTAGTGCCAGAATTAGGATTGCAGTGAGCCTCAGTGGAAAAGTCCATCTGGAGCAAAGGGTGCTGTCTTTGATGGGCTTAAAGATACAGATAAGAGAAGATAAAGTAAAGCCCCTAAACAATTGGAAGTAATTTGATCTTCCTGTGTCCATGGAACAGGATATTGATATTTTCTTGAAAGCAGAAGTAAATGCATGCACCTGAATAATATGAATTTTTTTCTTAACTGGTGTAATCTGTAAAATGTTCAAATTACTGGAGAGTTTATTGAGTTAAGAATGGAAAAACACTTTATAAATATAGTAGAGTCACAAGATTATTTCACAACCATTTAAAAAGAGCTCATTTTCATAGCGCAGATGAAGCCAGAGTTAATTAGCACTAGTCACTGGAGAGAGCAGTAACTCACCTAATTTTTTTTTCTTTTGCTAAATGGATTGCAATTACTCCCCGAGTAATACTGTGATAACAAAGTTTAATACACAGAAAAAGTATTAACAGAATCAACAATGCATCATGGGAGAGTAGTAACTAAAGGACAAATTGAGTTAAGCTTTTTTGTTCAAATGTGGAAAAAAAAAATTATCCTAATAAAAACAGGTACTTTCAACATGCTTTTTATGGTTTTCTTTCAACCCCAAAAGACTGAAAAGATTAAAAACAAGAAACCTTAAATAAGCATTAAATACTTTTATAATTACATACATCTGCATTATTTTATACAGATGTTTATAATTGGGAAGGCAACACTGGAACAACCAAAGGTCTTTTCTATGTATAAGCAAGAAGGACCACGTGTTCAGGAAACCGAATAAACCTTATTTATTGTCCCCACAGGCTTGAGGTTTGGGGATTTTTTCCTGTTGTTTTACTTTTTAATTCTGGTATTTCATCTTGATACAGCTTGCTAGCAGGGGTTAAAAATATCCTAGTTCCATCCCATCAAGTCTTAATAATACTGTTAAAGAATCAGATATCAAACATTGCTGGTGAGATCCCAACAGTCATGGGAATAGCTAAATCATTCCACAACAGTACAGCATGGACACTGCAAGTACAAGGCTGTACAAAATCCAGAGTTTTCATTATTGTCCTTAGAGAACAGTGAGTAATGCCACCACTGTCCTCCAGATCAAGCTGGAAAATGAAAATAGTCTTGCAGTTCACTCATTAAATTTTAATACGTGATAAAAAGATAAGTCACTCTATTTAGCACAACGTAGAGAACAAGTCTCTCAAAAACCCTGCTGTAGGTAAAAGCTGAAGTTACAGAATACAAAATGCTTTAGATTTGTAACTACTTTGCAGTATATAGAGTTTTGCTGTCCAAAGAACTGTGTTAGGAAGACATGCTGTAAAAATCCAGAGATGCTGCCAGCAATTAAGCAGTTGGATGACCTAGAAATCTTCTCTGCTACACTTGTGTTTGCTTGCCAGTTCTTCATGTTCTGTCCTGAAAGACTGTTTTGTTTTTGTTTACACAGCTCTTGTAGGCAGAACAAGTAAACCTTTTTTCCCTGCATTTGCCAGGTTTCACTGATACAGTATTGGCTTCTCCATTTAGAGGCTTTGGATAGGCATTTCAGAATATCTGGTTTGACCAGAAATCAATTTTCATGTCACCTAAAAGAAAATATCTTTTTAGAGCTGAACTATCAGTCAGGTGAAATAGATGATGAAGTTTACATGTGGTTTAGAAAAAGAGCTCTAGATGTAAACCTTAGTTAATCTGACTGAGGATCAGTCGGGCACCTGCTAAAAGGAAATTCCCTGTGGAAAAAAAACCCAAACAACAACTTTCCCAAAAATATCCCAAATTTCCCATCTCCCTCCTTCTTTCTACCACTACCTTTTTACTGTAGGTGTTATGTCTGTTCTGCTGAGATATTTATAATCTCCCCATTCAAAGCCCTCCTTTGGGGGTCTCAGGCTGAGCAAGGAAACAAGGGGGATCTCAAAGGAGAAGCAATTTTATTTGCTGCCTGAAATATTTTGGCAGAAACTCATTGAGCATGCAGGGGAAGAGCTTAGGCAACTGGCTGATATATTTGTGATAGTTTCTGCTCAAACTGTCTAAGTATGTGGTCCTCACTGAAGACAACAGCTCAGAATTCAATAATTTATCTTGCTTCTTGGAATAGCAAAGATTAAAATTGTACATTTTTGACATATGGAAAACCTTTTCACTTGCCATTGTCCAAAAATTAAAAGAAAACAAAAAGGAAATTATTATGGGGTTTATGTCTAATTTTCAGCATAACTATATTCCTTTGGGTAGAATCTAATCACAATGGGTTCAGAGTAAGGGGAGAAAGTTTCAGAAAACTATAAATTACAAACAAATATAAAAAAAATACATTTATTTGTCTCTTGATCAACAGATATTAGAGCAAACTGTAAAAAGAAATAGTTACTAAAAGTAGAGATATAAATATAGCAGAGGAAATATAAATTTAAGAAATTATAAAAAGCAGAACTTGTATAGTCAATTTCACTGCAAGATCCTCAAAATATATTAAAGATTAAAAAGCTTGAGACTTCAGTTGCAGTATGTTCTTACGCTAAATATTCAGAAACTTTAAAATAAAAGTTGTACTGTTTAGAATAATATACAAAATAAAAAGTAAAACGATGCTGCTACAGAAACACTTCCATTACCAGAGCTTGTAATTTAACATATTCTGCTAAAGAGTAAGTTTTTATAGCCACCTGGAGCAATTACCAGAATTACCAGAATAATCAGGTTTTTTGACACTAGATTTTGTATTTCATATAATTTCTCATAGATACTGTCCATTAGTGAACATTTTTAGACATTTTCAGCACCTGCTCCAAAATGCTCTGAACTTCATTCTCTGCTCTGAAAATTTCTGCAAGTTTGAGAACAAATGAAAATAAGCTATTTCACACTTTTGAAGTAGAATCAATTTTATTTTGTAGCAGATTAAAATGAAATACTCTAAAGATGGTCCTTAGTTTGCCACAAACAACCTACATGACTATATTCATGCCACTGAGTCTAATTTTCTGTGTTCCTATAGATAGCAAAAGATACTTCTATACTTGCCAAGTGCAGCGCTTTGTGCATATACTTAGCTATCATCTCACAGTTCTTCTGAAATCTATGAAAACCTGGAAAGACACTGAATGCATAAATGCTAACTATCCATCTCCTTTTGCATCCATTTTCAAAATGCACACAATCCATATCCAAAAAACTTTAGGTTGGAAACAGGATATGCGCTAGGCATTAATTTTAGAAGAATTTAGTGGACCATAAATTTAACAGCATATAAGAAACAGAAGCCTGCAAATACCAGGCAGACACTTGCTCAGTTTAAGTCAAAATAATTTTTAAATTTCCAAATATAATCTTTCACACTGCTGTGTGTACCTCCAAGAGACACGAGTGCAACTCCCACACCCAGTACAACTGAGGTTTCCCTCACACTGGTGTCATCCATCCATCCATCCATCCCGCTCTACCAGGAGGGCCCAACCTGTGCAATCTGCCTTCTTCCACACAAGGGATGTGCTCTGCCTTGAAGCAGTTCATCACCTGGATAAATAATGTTGCTGTTTGTTTTGACAGCCAAAAATACTATCACAGTATCACTGACATGCCACTGAAGATGTCAGAAGCCAGGCCATTTCACTCTGCTGAAGTGCTTTTCCTTTTATTGCCAGACCTATAACAAGATTATTGAAATGATTCAACAATAGTCAAGCTGTAGCTATAGATACTTGTTGAAAGTAAATAATAAAAGCATTTTATCAGAATTGCTGTCATTTTCCTGTTGAGGGATACATCTGTTTCATAAGTACATTTTTATGTGTGCCTGCCTTATGTGAACCTGCTCTAATTTAGTTACACTGATAGGTACAGTTGTAGCTTTCTTTCTAACAATATTAACTGATGAATAGGGCAGTCATTTTCAGACAGCAATTTGCCACAGCTACAGTCAAAGTGGATTGGATTGAGACTGCAACCTCACAAGACTAGGATTTTATTATTATCATTGCAGTTATTTTGCTGTTAGGTTTTTTTTTTCTTTTTCTTTTTTTATTTTTTTTCTTTTTCCTTTTTTTTTTTTCTTTTTCCTGCTTTCTTTTTTTTCTTTTTTTCCCTCCCCACCCCCCCCCTTTTTTTTTTTTTTTTCCCCCTTCTTCTTCTTTTCTTTTTTTAGCAGAATATTTGTTTGGTATGCATTAATTTTAGACAAAAATCCCTTGCAAGGAAAACAAAACTAAAAACATTCTTCTGAGAAAACCAGTGGTAAAGTGCAGCCTACAGATAAGAAAAGGTACAGAAAACATCACCTTTCTTAGTCCCGAGTAATGTCCAGAAATGCAAATCCTGATCTCCCAACGCAGCCGTCTGACAGACATGCAAACAGTCAGGGACAGCCTTAGCAGATGACAACTAAGGAGAATTGCATAGCAAGTGATGCAACTTGCATTTCTGAGGAGAGGAATCTGTACCTGTACTTGGAGATGCAGGGAAAGCACCTGCAGTTTTGAAAAGCAAGTGCTTTTGTACTCAGATCCAAACCTCTAAGATATCCATTTGATAAGTCTAGATGCTGTTGTTCAAAATAGCAATCCCACAAGCCCTGGCCAAGCACCTAATGGCAATTAACCTCCTACCCAGAAGCACTCGTCCACCTTTGCTGCCAAGGATCTACTTGTTTGATTATTTCAACCAGTTTTAACTGACAATGGCCTGAAACATGAAGTTCCACCCAGAAGTCAGTGACTTTACAGAGGAAAGACACCTGAACCAACCCTACCTAACAAAGATCAAGGCTCAAGATCATAGGTTCCCCTTACTGCTTGACTTCCTGGCTAACTAGCCAAAACACTGCCAGGTGTCCTGGGCACTGATGGCCTGGGGCTGCCAGGATCTCTTACCTCCACTTTCCAGATCCTTTAAGCACCAAACCTGTGGTTTTGCAAACATAAAGATAACTCTATCTGATTTCATGCTTATATGCTGTAGGTTTTCAGCCCTCTCCCTTCCAGGGGTGTAAGTAGGAAAATGCCTTGTTCTTTGAACACTCACAAGGAAAGCCCCATGGAGCTTTTCTCACAGTGCTTTCCTCACAGTAAGCTTGTCAGGGAAGAAGATGTTTCACCCAAGTCTTCACCAACACACATTATTCCATCACACAAAGTGGCATCAGATAGCAGCACTCACCTTGCATCTATTTCCAATGGTTAACAAGTCAAGGCAATGACAATGAACAGCTCCAGGAAATCATCTGCACCTCCTCTTCAGTGAAGGATTGGTTACAGTGACACTCCTGCCCCACCACCCCACCCCTCCTGTGTGATGAGGCACAAGGAGAAAGATGGGCATAAAGAAAACTATTTCATTGTTAAACAAATAATTACTTCTTCCTGGGTTCAGAGGCTCTAAAGGCTAAATTTATTGGAAATTGAAATGAGCCAATAAACAGTAAGATAAAACAAACACTGAATTAACAGCTTTTCAGCATACAAATTTCCACTGCTATGAGTTTACAGACATCAGTGTTTAACTTACGTTACTTCTCTCTAATTTTCTAGATGCCTATTATTAGCTAGCAAAATCTGTGTAGCGGGGAATTCTGTTGAAGCCGTCTTTCCTTTAATTTGCAAGGAAAGAAGAACAAGGGCCCAGTCAGCCTCCAGAGACAGTGGAGTCTGAACAATATTGCAACTTGGCAATAATGAAATCCTTTCATCCTCTGTAATATTTGCACCTGACAGTTAAATTCAGAAACTCTCAATTACTGGAACCTAGAAATATCAAAGTGTGCTTCAATATTGATTGCCAGCACCACTCCAAGAATATCTATTGGAAGAAACATGGGCATAGGCTGCCCATCTCCTCCTCTGCTCCCAGGAGATATGGGGCAGTAAAACCTTACAGGGTGAATGAAATTTCATCATGGGAAAGCCAGCTTGGACTGTGTCAGAAATAGTTTTTAATCAACTTTTATTTTTCAATACCTTTACTTTTGCTTAGAAAAATACTGCTTTCTCTCACATTTATCTCCATCCTCTTCTACTTTTAAATAATTTCAGAAGGAGAAGGTTAAGCAATCAGCCCTGAGGGAACACCTAAAGGTTACCTTTGGGGGCATTCTCCTTAACTTTATTTCTATAAAAATATGCAATGGAAACAAGTTATCTATTCCACAACAGAGAGGAAGGGAGAGCTGCAGCTGCATGAGCTCAGAGACCTGGCATGATGCATGCTCTAAAGGAAACCCCTCCACAAACTGCACTCCAGAGTACCGAGGAAGAAATGAGCTCCTCCCTGCTGCTGGGAGTCATGCCTCTGCTTGACTTCACAGGAGCTGGCAGGAGCACTGATGGGAGCTTCCACAGAGCCAGAACTTCTCTCCAGGATAGGAGACTCAGCACAGCGCTGTTAAACACATCCTGAAAATCTGCCACGTCTCATGAAATAAAAAGAACTGGAGGTGGTTTTCCCTTCTCCTCTACAGAGAGGGGAGCTCCTCACACTGTTTGTATTACATCCAAATATCTTCTTCAAACAAAATATTTCCCTTGTGAGGCAGCGCAGCCAAAAACCTGGAGGAAACCTTGGTACAACTTTTCCTCTGAGATGACAGTCCTTACTGGAAAAAAATAAGAGCATCATTCTGTGACTGGGGAAGACACTGACATCAGCAATGTGGGGTGTTAGATTAAGAAAGGGAAAATACAGTTGAAATGCTGTTGTTTCTAAAATAAAATCTGATCTCTTTACTTGCTGGCCTTTTTTAAAGGACTGAAATCACACTCAAATGTTTTATGTATACACATGTATAGATAAATAGTTGATTTATGCAAATATATTATGTATGTTAGGTGCTAAAAGCCTAACTAATTGTGGAAGTTTACCCAGAAAAAATAAAGTTCCTTGAGGGTAGGGCATTTTTCTTCTCAGTCGAAGATCAGCACAAGGAATCCTGGATAATACTAGAGGTTCCCGGGGAGCACAGTTGCATAAAAGGTAAATCACCTTTCTTGTCCCATTGCATTATTTGCTATCTCTTGTGTTGAAAAAGATACGTCCATCTTTTTCTTCCTAGTTAGTTTTCAAAGCTTTGCTGCTCTTGCATTTAAAAAGAAAATTTCAGTAAACCAATAAAGATAATTTGCTATGCTTTAGAAACCCAGCTTAATTGGGCTCTCTGTTTACAGTTGTTGTACAGACAGCTGCTTGTTGTCCCTTTCTAACTAAAGCAATCACACTGAAAAGACAGATTTTGAAGATTTCTACCCCTCTCCTAAGTTGTCTGGCCTGTGAGCTGCAGAACCAGCAAAGTCTCTTGTCCTAAACATTACTTCCAGCAACCCACACTTACATTCACATCTACCACAGATATTCCCACAAAACCTTCAGTTCTTCTTTCAAGTCCTCCCACTTGCCAGGTCTCATCCCCATCAGATGGACAAATCAGTAGTAGCTTGTGTGGTGGCTTTCTGTGGAACAGGCATCCAGCAGTGTGTTGAGGAAAACACATCTGTTCCTCCACTGATACAGCTACACAGCACACAGCTGCTGGGCTCATGCTGCACACGCACTCTCAGCTGAGGAATTAATTTTGCCTATCCCCTTCTTTCCACTTAGTAGATTTTCATTGATTTGGTACATTTGTATCTTTGAAGTCGGTTGTGGTAGAAAGTGGTAAATGGGATCAAAAAAGATAGGGGAGATGAGAAGACTAAGATTTTGTGATTGCTTAAGTCTTTTCACATAAAGCTAAAAATGCCTACTCTCAAAAAAAGTCTTTTAAAATATATTTTATCCACCGGACATTCTTTGCAAATGGTTAATGTGCCACAAGGAACAGAAAATCTGGAAAAAGATGTTTTCAGACTACTTTTCTTGGGCCCAGCGTCTATTTTTTCATTTCCACATTAAACAAAAAAGCCAGTCATATGTAGGCTAATAAAGTGAACACAAGGGAGATGTACCTCTAAATTGGAGCCAGACGGTGAATAACAGAGCAGGAATGTACTTAAACTTCGGTACCAGCTCGTGACAAGGTCTGCTCTCTGTCTTAGCCCGTGCATTTTGGAAAAAAGCTTCAGGAGCTAAGAGAAAAACTTTCAAGCTGACAAATACTCCTTGGCTGGAAAAGGCTCCTGTTTTAATTCAGCACAGATGTGACTTTTAATGAAAGCATTATGGCTTTGCAGCTGCATGGATGACACAAACCTTTTTAAAGGAATAAATGACTCAAAATGCTTTATTTTCACTGCACCATTATGCTTGACCTTTGCTAGGGTACAATCCTAAAACCAGTTACAACGCTGTTTATGCTTACCTGTCTCTTATCCAGTCTAATCTTGAGAGAAATGGGGCAGCCTGACTCCCGGTAGACGAGGAAAGAGAACAGCCCCTACCTCCCATGTAGGACTTAAGACTTTGCAGGATTAGGTGCCTGGTGAGTATAGACACCAATGGTAAACAAAAAAGGAAAAAATCTATATGCACCAGACAGGGAACTGCAAAGAAATACTGGGTCACATTAGCACAGAGTCACTAGATGAGTGAAAACTAGGTCAATGTGAGGAACACTGGGAGCTTTTGCTACAGCAGTCATTCTCCAGAAATTAAGCTGGATCTAAGGGCTGGCTATTTGGCTCGCATTCAGACACCTGCTTCACACAGGCACAGGGGTAAATTGTAAACCTAATTTCTTCCCTTTGTTTCATGTCTTAATTCTGCTGGGCACGAGACAAAACAGACACCTGTGTAATAAACTTTTTTTTTTCCTTTTATTTAGTCAGGTAGCATCTTCTTTCTGATTCTGATTCTCACCTCACTTCTGTCTGATTAGGGTCCAGTAGTTTTCTTCCATGCAGCAGCATCTCTGGAGGTAATTAACCACGCATACCTTACAACAGGATAAATCAGCTCCTAGGGAGAGGCTGTCTCTTTCCACCTATAGAAGCTCAGACCAGACAGCTTTCAGATAGCCATTAAGGTGCAGCAAATCCCACCCTTATTATATACAACCCCAGTGAGTAATTAAAAAAATAATGCTGAAGATCAAGCATATCTTTTCCATCTCACAGAACAAGCAGCGTTGCTCTGAACATACAACCTAAAGTTAATTTTAGGTAAAACTTTTCAGTCTATCTTCCTTCGTGCTAATATTTCTGTACATTTATTTCAGATTTGTTTCCCCTACGAGGAAGGCGAAATCAACCCCCTGTGGTCAACATTTTCTTTCACCCAAAATGCCCTATATTGACACTGCACTAGTCTGGCCCTGATTCAGCAGAGCACTTATCCATTTATTTAAAGACTGCTGAATCAAGGCCAGAGGTACCATCCTGTGCTCAGCAGTGAACTAATAAGCCAAATATTGTGGAGTCAAGTTCAACATGCCGACAAATTCACATTTATCAACTTGGATTCCTGGAAGTCTCCACATTTCTGCAAAAGATTTGGACTTTCACTGATTATAATCTCTGTACTGGAGGTGCAATATGTTGTATCTTCTTACCTACTCAGTAAAGTTTTAAAAAATATTTATTGATGCTCATGTAAATCACTGGTACAACAGCCTCCAATAATTGAACCATAAAATGTGTATAATATGCAGAGCATATGGAAATAAAGAAAGCATTGTAACAGACCAGTTCATTTCCTAGGGTAGCTAGAAAAGGAAATAAGGAAGCCCTGGACAGCTGATGAGAGAGCCTAAACAATACTGTTTAGAGAGAGAAAGTTTAAAGTTATTATTCTTTAGCAAATCATCTTGAATGAATTTCATCATTCTTGATTCTAATGTGGTTTTTTGACACTTTAATTATAAAGAAACCATTCCTGAACCATACAATATGAACAGAAATGCCATAAGTTTAAGTAAAATGCTATTACCAGCTCATTTTGCAAAATTCACAGCCTCATTCAAATTAAACAGCATTTCTCTACAATAGATGAAATGAATATTACAAAAATGAAATTGTATGCATGAGTTCAGGAATATTTTAATTATTTTATGCTTTCTATACATATGTATGCATGAGCTTGTGTATATGTGGTTGTCAAGAATGCCATGCTGGCAACTTGCAGTTTAATAAGCATATTTATTTCCCCCACAATAAGATACCGTCTTCTGTTCTTGGAAATGAGAAACATTCACTACAGCAGTATAATAAAGCAATGTTCATTAAAACAGGATATGTAGGTAACACATTTCTATTACCCCATTACAGCATCCACTTAACTGAAATAGAGACCACTCTATGAATTCACCTAATTTTTTTTGCTTGTAATCTCCTGCTCCTCATTTATTTTTGAACTACCACATTTACAACACATTTGGAGAAGTTTGCTCCAGAATAAAGCACAACCAACCTGCACAGTACAATGTTTACCGCTCACTGCTTGTCTTTTGTTTTCCTTCCCTTTTCTAGTCGCAAATCATTTTCACAAGTGCTGACTGATTAGTTGTCAGTTTCCTCCCCATTTTAAATTTAACAAAAAACCAAACTTGAGCTCAACTTGTTTTTCTTTAATAAATACATGCTTCTGAATAATGCAGGGTGAGCAGTTACTTCAGGTATTACATAATTCTCTAGCTCAATTGATAACATTTTTAGCCTGTAAGTCAGTTTCTAAATTTGCATGACAAGCACAGTCCCTATAACATTTAAGCTAGTGATTTGCTTCACAAATTTATGGACTCCTCTCTTCCTATAATGCTAGAAAAACAGGAAGCTTTAGTGCTAAAGTATTTTGATTCCAAAATGTTGCAAACTCTGTTTCACATTTATGGGATCTCTGTCCCTCTGCCATGCAGTAAATATTCAGGCAGCAAAGGAGCACTGCAGAGGGTACAAAACATAAAAGCAGACAGACTGTAAGAAGCCCTTCTCAACACCAGCCAGAAGTGAATTGGAGCCCTTTGCTCTACCACATATAAAGAAAACAGACAAACAAACAAAAAGCAAAAACCTTAAAGAAGTCTTTCCTTAGGGAACAGAGCAGATATCTGTAGAACTTCTTTTCTTATAAGGTGTCCTCAACTCTATATTAGCTGAGGGAGAAAAGCAAGATGATAGTTGCAAAGAGAAGCAGAAGGACAGCAACAAACCTAATGTCCCATATTACCTCCATTTTCACATTCAGGGTACACTAATGAAAAAAAATATTGTCTGGTTATATTGAAAGTAAATATGGCAATATTTTTATCCCACTGGCATTAAGGCAGCTTAGGCTCTCCCTGGGCTATTCAGTTCCTTACTGTACCTCTTTTGTCCAGCTCCATTAAAATAGAGCACATGCAGAAGCATATTAATTCAATTTGCACAGTTGTATATACACAGACTGACCTGATTTATAAGAACACTCTTCAGTAAGTACTTAACACCTTGAATCTCCAGCTCAGCTGCACCTAAATGACTTATATTGGACTCAATTCTCACCTCAGCTTGCTCAAATACAAAACTCCCTGCGGTTTGGGGGGCTGGTGGCTAATCAAATGCCAACCAATTAATGAAAA
The DNA here is from genome assembly GCF_015227805.2 of Hirundo rustica. NCBI lineage: Eukaryota > Metazoa > Chordata > Aves > Passeriformes > Hirundinidae > Hirundo > Hirundo rustica. The sequence continues at coordinate 24,584,128 of NC_053450.1, read as the reverse complement.
ATAAGAGGTAAGATACCAGCTACACTGAAAACCACCAGCCAGCACAACAGGAAACAAGGCTGAGTGAAATTATAATTTCAAAATGCTATTAATTATTTGCAACTGAAGAAGGAAAACAGTCTTGTGGTTAAGAACCTGTAATAGGACTTGAGACCAGACAAGTGACCTGTTTCTTGGTTGTGATGAAGTTTGAAGTTTCCCTGAAGAACTTTGTGCTGGCCAACCCATAAAATTTTCCTATATATGCCACACCTGTTTGTCTTCCTGCTTCTCTCTCCTCTTTCCTCAGCTTCACTCACAGAAACAATGGCATGGGAAGTACTCTCTCCTAAATGCCTGTTACCTTTTTTTTTTTCCTTTTTCATGAAAAAATACCCCATGGCACTTAGGTGAAAGGAATCTGAAATGCAAAATTTGACAGTAAGATTTTTTTAAAAAAACCCAAAAAATGTTAGAATTGTTAGAGAAAAATGCTGAGGACTCAGTGAAACTATATCTATATGCTATTCATAAAACACAAATTTTATGCATATCAAGATATTACATATTTCAACACTGTTCAACCTTACCATATCACAAGCCCTAAGCTCGACTGTAGAAATACTATTTTTTCACTAACATTGAACTGCACAAAACCTTCTGCAAAATAAATAGAATCAGCTATGAATTAAACATTATTCAGTCTTAAATAAGTCTGCATATATAATTTTACTATAAAATCAATAATATTTTCCATTTTCTTATTAAACAATATAGTCAGCATTTTTCTTTAAGCAGGACTGTCTTTTGGTGAGGTTCTAGGGCTTATATTATGCAAAACATCAAAGAACAGGGCCCACTTCATGAATATATATACCTTTTCTTCCAGCAACCTCAGCAATTACAAAACTTGCCTATTTTTTTTTTATTTTTTTTTTACTCTGCACTAAAATACATTAATTGAATGGATGATATGCATGCTTGTTAGACCACAAGGGGCTGAGTAACCAGATAAAAGCCTTTTTTACCCTTAACAGAAGGCCATACCAATTGGTCTACTGAAAGACTTAAGTTATCCTCACACAAATATAATCAATGAAGTTTAAACTTAATATTATGTAAGACAAAAATGCAGAAATGCTAGAGCACACAGGAAAAATAAAAGCTTTTAAAATAGTTTTCCTCTTTTTTAGCAGTCTGTACAGCATGACATATCCCAACACATTGACTACATTAATATATGTATGCGTTAATAGATCAATACCCAGAACACACTTGCTCATAATGCATTACAGATGGTTCTCTGCTAATTATTTACATTTTGCTATATGGAGGCTATGCTGCTTACTGCTTTGATGATACTTTGAGTTACTGTTTTGATGACTCTGAATAACTTTGAAGACTTCAAGGTGATGCTGTGTTCCACTTACAAGTCTTCTCTTGTTCTTATATATGTGCTTAGCATGCAAATTGGAAGATTTCTATTTACAGGCCAGATACTAAGTGAAAAACAATCTGTACCAGATAATCGAAAGAATATAAAAACCTATGCTTCTTATTCATTGCTTATATACTTGACTAGTCAACAATTCATAACGTAAAAATTATTTCTCTGCTTGCAATATTTGTGTTGCTTTCTTAAACCTTTGTGCATAACTATGTTCAATATCTATTCCAAGTTTTTCAGGAATAAATCTCACACAGTTATCTACCCTATTGAGTATCATCCTCTGTCAATTAGTTTTCTTCATCCAAAATCTTATTTCTTGATTAAAAAAAAAAACATTTGGGGGAGAAAATTATATTATTTACTGTAATTGAAAAGAACAATGCTATATTTATCAGTAATAATATCATTAACTGATTCATCATTCCAAGCATGTACATTTTTAACATACCATTTCCGTTGTTTAGATAGAAATATGAAGTCAATTTAGATTTACATATTCTTTTCTGACCTTCTTGAAGGAAGAATTATATAAATCAGAGGAGAAAAACACTTCAGAAGTGGTCTTGTAGGAGTGGAAGAAAATACTGTTTTAGTTTAAAGGTGGAAGAAGGCTTCTGCAAAGACTTCCAAATTACTTTGTTCCTCTGAGTCACTTTAATCCCTTGCAGAGAATATCTTCTGGAGTGACCTCCTTGAACCTTGTGACCAAGGCAATAAAACACCAAAAGACCTAGAGATTAGAAAAGAAAGTCTTGAAACTAAAAAGAGTGTTCCTCAGGGCTATAAGTTACACCAACAGAGTGAGAATGAATCCCAGTGGGAAGGGAAGATCCTGTATCCTACCTTTAATTATCTGCTTCGTAATCTACTCCCATTACAATTGTAATACTTTCCTAACGCAGCTCTCCTTTCTCATGCCTGCAGCACTGCACATTGTTCCCTGTCTGACAAAACCAGTCTTTGTTTGGGAATCACAAGCTATGTAAACTGCTTAGTAGTCTTTAAGAAAAGAATCAGATCTTTGTTGTGTTTACACTACACATTTCTCTTCAGTGTTTTATACAAATGATTTGCCCATAGAACCCCACGGATATTCTGATAGCATAATTTAAGACATACTGATCTACATGTCTAAATGCTGTTTTATTCCTTGCACAGCTCTACTCACCCCATGTATCTTCATTATTAGTTTGTTCTTTTCTATTATGCTTGCCCTTTCTCGATATTTAAAAATAAAGAAAATAAATTTTATTCTGGGGTACAACTGAGGACACCAAAACCTTGCTCAGAACAATCCACGAGAATAATTTAGACCACAGGCAAATGCAGTGCGTATGTTTAAGGAGAGGGATGTGTTTAATCCTACAGATTCTATACCACTCGCCTCCACCTGCTTGGAGCACTGTCCACTCCTCCAGCACCGGCTGCAGACCACACTCCTGCACAAGCCTGTCAAAAGCACCACAGCCAGACCCCCTCTTTACTGCCTGACCACCCCATGCCACGCTGTCCCTGACACAGGCACAGAGTGCTGTGCTCTCTGTTCGCACAAGACCACCCTGCTCTTGCCAGGGTTGCTCTGGCTCTGTCATTGTACATGCACTGATAACGGTGCATTTCTCCCAGACATGGTCCTGGCCCTTGAAAAATACAGGAAAAAAGTTTTCAGAGAAGACAATAAGACACAAAATGCATGCCTGCAATTTCACAACAATGTCAGATTTAATTTTATGCCAATATTTTATGTGGCCATATATAGTGTAGACAAATTTTAGAGGCTTTCAAAATGTTTTGCTCATGTGTTTTCCTTTTCCAAAGAGTGCAGAATTACTGGAACACTCACACTCCCTCAGTCGGCAATACTATTTTTTGCTAAAGCCTAACTCCTGATTATATCAAGTATAATTCAGCAATGGCTCAGCTGTTAATGAAATATAAGGAAAAACATTTTAAAAAAGAACGAGCCCTAAGGTTTATGAAAGGATTTGTGGGAATTGGGGAACTATTACCATTCACTAAGACACTTGCTTTGCCAGCTGCATACATATATTCTATCTCCATGAAGACCCCTAATCCACAAAGCTGAAACAGTGTTTCAGGAAAGGCAATTGTTTTGAGGGGTTCATTGTTACATAGGCAAGCAAGATAATCAAGAATTGATCATTTATAATTGTATATTTTAGTAATAGATATGCTGGCTTGAATCTGGAATGTTTTTAAATTATTTTTTAGTTATTCAATGTCCTTTTTTCTTCTATGCTTTGATTTTTTTTAATAACATATTTTACCTTTAAAGTTTGCTGTTTAATTTTCTAATACTTTAAAACACAGAAGAGAGGTGGCAATAAAGTGATCATTTTACATTAAGCATCAGGAGAGGAGCAATGAAGTGGAATCACAGTGTTCAAGTCCTTCATTTACAAAACACTCTTTTATCCCAAACACCTGCATCTTTCCCCAGGCTAAGGGAGCATTTTGACTTAGAATGTTCGAGGCTCTAGTGCATTATCACTTCAGATCACCTACAGCCAACTGATTCTGGGTGCCAATTAATGTTATTACCACCTAATCAAATGCTACTTAATGCAAACTGTGGGCTATACCCTTGGCTTTGTATACAGCCCGAGATTCACAGCTGAAGAGGAGAAATCATTTGCAAAGGGCAGTTTACAACAACTGCAAATATTACACTAGTTCCTTAGCCAAGACAGAGAATTGAAAAGAGAATTAAAAAAAATAAAAAATATGTATTTCAAGAGGGAGATCTTATTATAATTACTTTCAAGGTATTATATGCAAAGGTCATATTGTCAAGAGTATCACAGGTTTAGAGGTTTCAAAAGCATAAAGCTAAGCAGGAATCATTCCCTGTTCTGTAGGAATATTCCCAAAACTGGAGTGGGAGAATGGTGGACTAGGTAATCTCCAGAGTCACCTTCCAACCTCAGCTGTTTTATGATTCTCTAATAATTAGCCTTCAGGTGTTGGGCATGTAATTGTGATACACAACCAGCTATGGTGCACAGCCTTGTGCCCTCTCACAGCCACGTGAATGGCTGCTGACATACCAAATCCAAGGTATCTTCCTTTTCACCTTCATCTTCTTGAGAAAACACTTTAATCAGTTTAATCAGCAGCTTGAAATCTAAGACGGCCTTTTCTGAATTTCTCCTATCTTCTCTGTAGGTGTTATTATGGTATTAATGGTAAGTGAACAGACACAGCAAGCTTGGGCTTCCTGTGCTCAGTAGAAAGCCTGAACACAAAAGGAGTAGCTGTAGCTTTGCTACACTCATGTTGTCATATGAAACACCAAAATACACACTGCAACATGTTTTGGAACTCAGGAAATGTAGTATTTCTTTCCTGAATGATGCCAGAACCACTGAACCGCCTTGTTTTTTTTTGTCCCAGGAACTGCCAACAGCTTGCCTCCAGATCCCATAAGGTCTTCAGACACTTGCATCTGTCTCCTGGGAGTTTGCTGCTAGAATGTCATATCCCTGTAAATGAACAAAGAGGAAGTTAAACCTAAGACAATCCTCCCTTGCAATTATTCTCCAACTTCTGACACTCTGAGTAAAGAAAACAGCAGCACCAACTCTCCTCACAAGCATAAGCTTTTCCAAAGTTCACTAAACAGAACATACACAAGCTTCCTCATATAAATTCTGATGGGTCAAAATTACCAGTAGTCATATGATAAAAAGAGCTAATCAAGCTTTCACTTTCCCAGTACAAATTCATGCAAAAGTTCTGACAAAATTTTCTGACAGCCTTAATGTCTTTGTCCTATTCTTTGTCCTGACAAAGAATGATATAAAAACATGAGGAATAAACCCTAATGCATGGTTTGGCTAATTTATCAGAAATGTTCACATACTTGCTTTTGATCCAAATCAGATGTGGACTTACCAGATCCAATACTGTCCTGTGCAGCCACCACCTTCCTACAAAGAGGAGTAAGTCCTTCTCACATTCTCAGCAAAGACCACCCACCAATATGCTTTCAGGATTTTGTGTGTCAGAGTAAACAGTACACTTCTCCACTTCTGACTCAATTTCAGAAGATCTTGCACACAGATTGAAATTTTCTGGTATCTTCCTGGAATGCCATTAAATTTGCATGGGAGATGGGCTTCAGTAGCTGGGCCTGTATAATGTGTTGGGTTAGCTGCAATCCATTCACAGAATATGTGATCACTATCTCATACATTATTTGAAACGCTGCCAAAACACACTTGAAAATAAGTTATCTCACAAATTATTCCTGAAGAATTTCTTTTCTATTATAATTAAAAGCCCACTTTATAGACACTAGGCATCTTATTTCCTTAATTATTATCAAACAGTTCCTGAATGGTTTATGCATTCATCCCCAAACACCCCAGCCCGTTATTCCCCACTGGAATATAATATATGTTGAATAATAATTATATGAATATCTAAATGACAAATATTCTTTTCCAATATCTGTTTGCTGATCAAACTCTTCATTATCAATTAGGCAAAGCAAGAGAAGTTGTCCATTATAGGCAGAAAAGAGCAGTGTCATCCCAGCAGATATGCTTTATGTGTTGTGTGTGTTGTGATGCCTTAAGCATGGGCACACTTTGGACCATCTGTCTGCATTGGCAGCTGATTTACACTTGACATCATTGCCAAGGGTTCTCCAGCTGGAAGGGCAAAGTCCACCAGTAGACCACATTGGGTCCCCAGGCCTTGCAGAATCCATTCTTCAAGCTGTGTTTGATTCAAGTTCATCATGCCTAGACCTCAACTCTGACACCCTCCTGGTCTTTGTGGTCTTCTCTGCTTGTCTTTCAGACCCACCTTGAGAAATTTCTCTCAAAGTTGATGACAACTGGGTTTTGGTGCCTATTGCTTTTATTCTTCTCTTTAATGCTGTTTTCTAGTGAAATATAGACACAACCATATGCATTCAAACAAAACCATCATTATTCTCTTTTGACCAAGTGCCAAAAACCTTCAGAATTAATGGCATTCAGTCCCTTAATAACACCTTTCTGCAAACTTGAATACAACAAAGAAACACTCTGAGTTTTCTGTTTTAACTACTTGGATTTTATTACTGGGTTGCATATGACAATCCTAACAAACCAGGAAAACAATATTTTATTATATAATAACTTTGTTTATTAACAAATTAAATTATTTTTGGAAAAGCTTCACACATGTATCAGAAATTCTAAGATATTATTGAAGTTGCATAGAAATATGGGAATTATGGTTTTAACAAAAGAGAAAGGCAGTAAAGGTCTGGTGTTTCTGTGTGATTCAAACTCATCTAATTCTCAGTCTAAGTGCATGAGGTAAGTGCCTTGATTCTAATTTTCAAAGAAGATAACAGGTAAAGTCATTGTCATAATAATAGCTGCTTTCAACTCAGACACCACCAAGGTAGCTGTAACTCCGTGTGTTAAAGTTTACTGCAGGTGGTTGCAACCATAATGAAGGCCATTGAAATTTGGAAGTAGAATATTTGAAGAGGTGGAAGCTGTGAAACTAACACCTAGAAACAGGTCAGAAAAATGCAAAGTGCAACTCTTTTTTAAAGTGACTCCATATCCAAGGTCCTTTTGACTTAAACCTGCTTTTGCTGCAATGCTTCCCAATTATTTGTGGTATACCTGTAGAATATTCGTATCAGAAAAACACAGTCAAACCGACAAAAATGTGAAAGAGTAAAACAAACAAAAAGTTAATCATGCAAACTGCAGACTAAAGTTTAAAGCTTTCTGAAGTTTTGGCTTTTGGTTGTGAGGGCACTTTTTTGTTTTATTTTGTTTGTTTCTAATTGAATTTCTTTTAAGGCTCTTGTTCTAGCCGATTAAGGAAGTGTGGTCTTGCTGTAATTACAAATGAAATTTTAACTCTCTCTTCGAAGAAAGAGCACAGCCAGTTCTTTTTGAAGTGATATGAAAGACAAGTCCATGTAAAAGAAAGGACTCATATTTTGATGTAAGAAAAATGTTGGCTACAGAGTTTCTTCAGAGAGTGCTCGAAAGCAAACAAAAGCTGCTTGGGAGTTAGATTAATTTTAATGAGCTTCCAGGAACGTTTATGACATATCTACCCCAGTGACCACAGGTGGATATCCCTGCTGGGTAACACTTGGCTGCTCCTGAATAAAACAGCAGAGAGCAAACAAACAGAAGAGACAGAAGAAAAAAAAGGAAGATATTTATGTCAGGGTACACTTAATGAACACCTGCACTTCACAGGCATGGGTTACTATTTACCACCTTCTTCCCTCCAGATAAATATCTACTAAGAAATTAGTCCTCTTTCTGTATCAGTGACAAATTAAATGAAACCCTTGAAGAGTGCTTGGAGGCAAACTACGTAGGTTAATTTTCCTTTTTTGTATGTCAGGAAAATAGTCATCATGGGAGCACCTAATTAAAAAGGACTCAACCCTTTGTGCACAGTCATGCTTGTTGCTTCATAACAGAATGACTATTGATCTGGACACGGAGAATGCAGTTAAACAGAACTTCCAGCTTTAGTTGTTCAGCTTGGCATCAGAGCACCTAAGAGGTATCCATCAGAAAATCACCCGTGTAAACCTCAAACTAGCCACAGCAAGAGAAACCACAAGGTATTATTACGTATAGGAGAACAGTCTCAACTTCCTTTGTATCACTGCTAGTTTAGGAACCTGGCCTATTCCTCCAGGCCTGCCTCCCTTCCTCCCATTTTTATGCGTGGTGATTTATGCATGGGGGGACTGGGCTTGTGCAAGATATTGATGAGCCCCAGACAAGTTACCCAAGCAGGGTAGCAGCCTGAGTGCAAGCGATATATGTAGTCCTCGTGCCACAGCTAACAGGGAAAACAGCTAACAAACACCAAGTGTGCCCAAAAGCTAGTTTCACAGATAGTGTAGAAGGGCAGCAAAACAAGCAGTACATTCTAGATACTGCTAACTAAAAGTAATGGTCAGAGCATGGGAAACAGCCACTCTCCACTGCACACTGCAAGCAAACTGGTGGCAATTCCACAAGGGGAGGCCATAAGTTCCTCCAGAGCTGCCCAGAGCAGAAGTTGAAATTCTGGCACATGCAGCACACTACTGCTCACAGGCTGACATCTGTCCCCAACAGCATGTGCCGTCCTGCCCACCAGAAGTGTCTGTAAAACACCAGTGTCCTTGTGCTATGACAAACGTGTATGCCAATACAGGGCAACGTGTTCTTTCAAAGATGCTCAAGGACTCGCAGGACTCTGGAATAGCTGAAAAGTTAATTTTAAATGCTAGATGTAGAAGACATCTTAATGAAATTTATTTAGGTGTCCAGTACAAATTAGCCACCTGAGTGTATCCAGGAATTTTGTTCCCACTTAATTTGAAATCCTGACCACTGTTTGGATGTCAATACCTCTGGAGAGGACTGTTCATGTTCAGTGTGCATAAATGGAAATGAAACATTAGTCCAGAATAGCCACAGAGGGTCAGATGGCTTAAACTTGTTTTAGATTAAAACATTTAGGTACTCAAGTATGCATGTCTTAATATCAGACTGAACACTGCCCTGAACTTCTAGCCTAGCCTAGGAAATGTTGTCTTCGTGAGCTGAGGAAAAGGTGTACCTGAAATAATCTTCCCCAAGATCTGCAATCAAGCAGAAGTCTGTGCAGGAATTTTCTGGCTCCTGACTAACCCAAATGGGTGTCATTTTCAGACTTTCAACCTTGTGAGCAAAGAACAACTCACAGCAAAATCATATATCAGTTCTTCCTCAGGTATTAATCCCTTATTACGTTTTTGGGGGTTTTTTGCCTTCAAAATATTCCAGAGGAAATAATTTAATTCAAGTAATATTAGTGCTCCTTTCCTTCTATTCATCACGGTCCCCTCTTTACTTTCTGCTACACTATAAATTTCAGCATTTTTGTTTCACCTTCTCTCTCTTCTTGTTTCATGGCCTCAAATGATTCTTTTTATAAGTGGTTACACAATCTTCTGCTACATCAACCTGGATTTAAAGAACCCACGACTTGTAGTCTGTATTTTAAACAAGGAGAAAAAGCTAAACAAGGAGAAAAAGGATTAAAGTTCCACTGGCAAAAGGTTTTTCACTCAGTTCCTATATTGAACATGAGAGTTTTGCATTCAAAATTTGTGGATACACAGTAAGAGAAAATTACTTAGAGAAAGTAGAAGTACTGGTATTATTGCATTAATGTCAAAACAAATGTTCCATACTCTGATGGCAAGCAAGTCAATCCATCACCAAGGGTCAATTGCTTTTGCTAAAGGTGGCTTACTTGTCATTAAAACAAATACACTGTTGTGACAAAAGCATCATAGGAATTATGCTCTGTGTCCCTTACAAAAGGAGCCTTGACATCCTACAACAAAACTGGACCTTTGGTACAAAAGGCCAAAAGCTTCAAATACTCTGTGTATGACAGAAGAGAACAGGAGAGGTCAAAGTGCACCTCCTGGTGTCTCATGGCCTCATAATAGCTGCTAGAGAAAAAATGGATTATCCTAGGAAATTGGCCATATACTACAAAGGCAGAGAAAGGACCCTCAACTTTCTTTGCCAGCCTATCAGGGAAATCCTGACCTCAAGTCCTCAGTGATCAAACACACAGGTACCCAAACTGCTTTACAATCAACTTAGGACACCCCTGTGCCTTGCCCAATATCCCAATTCTGAATGTGGCCAAACTCCAATGCTACTGGGAAGTAACAGAATTTGAGATTCTGCCTCATTTGGGAAGCGTGGATTTGCAGATTCTTTCAAAAATATTGCAAGATGTTTATCTCACAGTGCGTTGGTATCAGAAGGATCCCTGCTACACAGTAGTCTTCATAAACAAAACAATATATTGCCTCGAACTAAAATAAGACAGAAATTTAATACAGGAATTTATAGACAACATGCAATACTTGAATTAATTTTAAAGACTGCACTTACCCCTTGGGTTAAAGCTTTTCTAACACACCAGAAGAATCAAGCAAACAAAGTCTATGTTTCTGCATAGAGTATTTCATGTCCAATACTTCAATATTTATCTATGGCATTATTTACCCTGCACAAAAATATAGGCTTTGTGCTTTTCATTTATTCAATACTTTAGAATTGCTCATACCCCAGGGTATATTACACCCACAGGTTTATTCCTCTGACAATGCTTACCTCAGGAAAATGAAATTTTACATTTTAAATTAAAGGTAGCTCTAATTTACAATGGTAATGCACTGTAAGAGGTATACAGTATGTGTGCCAAAGGAGCTACCTTATGCTCGTAAGGTACACCCACCAATCTCTCCAGCCTGGCAAAGAAACACCACTCACACACTACTCACCTGTGAAAACAAACCGTGTCTTTGTAACTATGCAGAAAAAGTCATGTCCCTAGAGTAGCTCCCTTTTTGAACGGCCTTAGCATTAACTCTTCCTTCGTTGAACATTTTATCAAGAAATCTTTCTGATTATATTGCATAAACAGTGCAGCAGTTACAAATATTCAAATTCCTGCTGAGCCTAAATCTGTGCTAGGTGTCCATGTCAATGAAGCCATTCTGAAACAAGTTGCTAATGATCTTCCCAGACCATTAGCAACTGAAATGCTAGCCTGCGAAACTATTGTTTAATTCTACTCCCACGCCAGGGAAGCTCCTGGTTCATCACTATCCTCCTCTTTCTTCAGAGCTAGGAGCAAGATACTGCATAAAGAAATCTTGGCTGTATCATCTCCTGTACACAGTCATACACTGCAAGAGGTGTAAAAAGGCATCATCACTCAGGATGATCCTCCACTATCTTATGTAGAGTTGCCTAATATATATCAAGCTTAAATTGCTCCCTTAAACCCAAAGATGACTCCCACAACCCTGCTACAGCACAGAGTAGTTAATAAATCTTCAGAGTGCTACCATTTCTCAAGGTGTAGTTTGTTGTCCTTAACGCAGCAGGAATAACAGAGTTCATGTTCCTTGACAGCCTTAAGTGTCCTGCAGAAAGAGACTGCCCATCCCTCATAAACAATCACAAGGGTTCATAGGATTTGTGGTCTGAAACGGGCCAGATGCTCCCTCAGAGCACTTCCAGAGGTCAGAGGCAGCGGTGCCAAGGGTCCTCTTACACTCGTTACATGCATTAGCTGGTCTTATATTAGAAGAGCGTCTTAAAAAGCCTGTATGAAAACAGACCCCTCTGCCTTCGGGCATTGTTTGCTGCCAGTGATTGCGGCATCAGAGTTACTCTCCCTGATGTGGTCTATCGAGTATTTCCTGCTTAAAACTAATAAGCTGTGAGAGTGTTATTTTTTCCCCCCCTTCCCTCTTTTTCTAATTTTCACTGCAAACACAGCTTATTTACACTCTGTCTCTTTTAAAAATCAAGTGTCAACCAAGTGCTAAACTGCTGCTATTTGCCAACATTTCATTAACACCTTATTAACTTCCAACAGCTGAAGGTGACTGGACCCTCACCTCTGTTTATTTCCTCAAAGTAACAGTTAACTGAAGCATCAGGATAGAGGCACCCCTGTAAATATGACTGAAAACAAATATGCATGCAGAATATAATCAGGCAGAACTTCAGCCAGATCTGCTAAGTGACACATCTAGTTAATTTTATGCACCGTCACATACTATCAAATTTGGAGCTCAGATTTTTATTAGAGATGATAATAAAGATGTCTGCTTTTCCCCCCTAGTTCATATCAGAAACTGGCTAAAACAGAAATACTAACCTTGTCCAAATTAGGGCACCAGTAGTTTGCTATTTCAGTTTAAACACCAGTTACAAAGGTGTGATCCTCTTGTCATGTAAATCAGCACAGCTCCACTTATTCCCTTAAAAACTGTAGTGGTTTACACAGCTGAGCCTTCCCCATGTGTATATACATTCTTCTATACTGAATTTCAGTCCATGTAGATATAACTGTAAAAGAAAGGAGAAGAGGGGAAAAAAAAAAAAAAAAAAAAAAAAAAAAAAAAAAAAGCAAGCCCCAAGAAATAGGACTCCCAGAGCAGGAGGATAGGAAACATCCTCCTTCAGAGGTACCTCTGAATAAAAGGAATTAAAACTTTTCTTCAGTTTTCCTGTATTCCCCTGCCCTAACCTCCCTCTCCTACAACCCACTTCTGTGTTCTCATTTAATTTGAAAGGAAAGGGGCAGGAAAGCTTAGCTTTTACAGTTTGCTGTATCTCTCTCTTTCTCTGTTTTTCAAATCACAAAAAATAGTTTCTGCTGCTTTGTTTGATTGTTTGTTTGTTTTGGTTTGTTTTGTTTTTTTATCCCACCCTTACAGACTATCATTTTGCACACCTGGACAAAGTAACTGATTTGATGGAGAGCAATATAGAGATTTTTGTTCCTCTGTCCAAATAGGCAGGGTTTTTGAGCTCCAGTAATGCTGGAGGAGCTGGAGCTTGTTATGGTTGTCTTCCAGTTCATACTTTTATTTTTGAATGGCATATTGGTTTCTATGACTGCATCACGTATGTATTAACTCAGGGAGCTCAGCTGTCAGAGTGCTAGTTATCACTTTTCATTGTCCAAACAGGAAGAATACAGATGTTTCCAATAAGCTAAAGAAGGGAAGGTCTCGTCTATGAATAAGCATTCAAGAACTTGAACTAATCAACAATAAAATTTTCATGCATATAGTAAAAAAATCACTTTCTGAAATAATCACTGGAAAAGCTGGTAAATCAGTAAGCAGTTAAGGTGAGAAGAGTAAAAGGAAAGGAATTGGCCAGTATTTAGTCAGAAGTACAAAGTCCTGAAGTACAAAGAATCATAGAGGTGATTAATAAAACATGGATAAAATAAATGGGTGCCACTAACAAAAGTAGTGTACCTAGTTATTGCAAGGGTGGAACCCTGAATTATAGTTCTCATCTCAAAATACTGTGTTAAACTAGAACATTTGAAAATATTTGCAAGCTCATAATCTGAAAATTAATGTAGCTTACCTGGGGTTTTTTGTTTGTTTGTTTGTTTGTTTTGGGTTTTTTTGTTTTTTTGCATATACCCAGGAACATTCCCAGGTTTTACTAGCTTTGGTATAAGCTAGCGGATAACTTTTAATCTTTTATTCTCTTAGTGTTCACTCTGTTTATGCTTATTGTTACACTGAGGCTTGTGTTCAAGTATTTAAAAAGGTCTGCAGGGTGGTATATTTTGCTTGAGGATTGAAATGAATGCTTTGCTCTCAGATCTCTGTAAGTACATTGGACGAAATTTTGGTCTCATTATCACCAATTTAAATCTGGAATAGTTCCACTACTCTCTGTAATGCTACTCCCAATACATGCTGATTTAACTGAGTTCACAAGCTGGTCCATTGACCTAAGTGGTGTCAGTGGGAATGTACTGTGAAGAAAATTTGATCTACTAAATTCAAATCCTCGAGGTGTTGTTCTAGCAGCCAAGTTGTTTAGAAAGAAAACACTGAACTTGAATGTTGACCCTCCATCCCAGCTGGATCTCCGTGTAAACTGTGCTCCTGCTGTAGCCTTTTAAATAGATCAGCAATTTACATTTTAAATATATCAGCAATTCAAATTAGTGAAATGCCAGACTGTAGGTAGTGTGTAGATTTAGCACTACCTGAAATTCCATCAGTGTTCAGCAGCATAACTCTCCGTACATTTTCTGAGAGTGGGGACTGGATGGGCTGTAAGGATTTGGCTACTGCATGTCTGTACCTAGGGATGGCAGAGGTGGCTCGTAGATAAAGGACCAGCAGAGATGGACATAGTGTCCCAGATTGTCACCAGACCTTGACTGGTGATAGCAGGTGGGCTGAAGCATGAATCTTGCTGGGAAGAAACATGCCAAAGGAGCATTTTGGACAACTGCGGGAGGCACAACTGTGTTCTGCCCTGCATGGTTTGCTTATGTGGATGTGTCCCACAGGTATTCAGGGTGTGGGGAATGGAGTATATGGAGCAGGGAGGTGACAAGATGATGGCTCTGTGTTCCAATTTGTACTCCTTTAAATGCCCAGATATTTCCACGAATAGGAGGCATTTGCCTCTGGCAGTTCTGGGGTCTACTAAAATAGATGTGGGTTACTCTAGACTTAAATTACAGTGGCCCGTAGGTTTTTAAGTCATGTTCTTGTATTTCAGTGCCAAAGTCGGTGGTTCAAATTCCACCACAGATAAATTACTGGCTGTTAGAGCAATGTGTAAACAGAGGAAAATGTGAATGGAAAGGCCAGCGTAAAAGTGCACGACTATGTGGTGTTTTTTTCTGAAGGCCCCAGCCCAGGTCAGTCTGTGTCATACATCAGTGGCTCATCAGGTCCTGCTAGACAGGGATCTGTCCTTCTGCTTCCCACGGGGCCACGCACACAGCACCAGTCACTTGTCCATGAGGGCCCAACACGTGCTCTGTACAATAAACCCGTGGGATTGCTCCTAAGGTAGAAGCAGCCAGTTCTTCTGAATTAGTTGTGGGAAAAAAATACAACCGAACAGAATGAGATTTTAATGAGATGTTTTGTTTGTTTCCTGCTTTATATGGTGCTTCCTAATTTATTTGTCCCTCCCTTCACGAATTTAACCATTGTTGCTGGGCAGTGAAAAGGCTTTGAGTTGCATTACCTGCACCTTTGACCTTCAGCACTAATCTGAATGTGAATGGGACAGATGATTTGGGGGTGATAAAATGCTGCCGCAGTTCTCAAGCCCAAATAATTTTCCGCTCAAAGAAATGGTGAAGCTTCGGTACTTATGCTCATCTACATCCCTTCCTTCAACAGGCAGGAAGAGCCTTTAATTGCTGCCACCAATTAAAGGCGCGTAGTGCAGGCATGCACCCCTCACCCCCGCTGTGCCGGGTCTGTCCGTCCTTGTGTCAAGGAATGCCACTGCGTTTTATCTGCCTCCCTCACGGCCTGACACGCAGCGCAGAGCAGTGTCACACACCTCAGCGTCTGCCTTAAAAAGCATCTGCGCCAACCACAGCACAATTATTCTTAATCCCTCCAGCTCTGGCATGTGTTCACCTCGCACCGGGAGGAAGAATAGGGGGCAGTTGCTCGGGATAAACAGGAATGACTGTGGGAGATCCTCTCAGGAGCAGCTCTGTCAACGAGGACATTTGCCTCACTGACAGCCCCACGCAGCCTGTCGGCTCGGCTGCTGCTCTCCACAAGAGAAATGGCAGCATTTCAGGCTCTTAAGGGTGTGATTGATGGGTGTTGTCGGTCCCTACCTGTCAGCTCATTGCACTGACAGCAGTGAGATCCCCCGGGGGAGGCAGCCTTACACAATACAGCCCACCCGTCCTGTTCAGCGAGACCCTGATGTCCTGCTGCAGCGCTTCTGGCAGGTGGCAATCTGCTTGGCAGGACGGGGGAAGGGCAAATGAAGAGCTGGGAGCGCAGCTTTTGCTGGCAAGGGCAGTGACATCTCTCTCAGAAGTACCTGGAGACGCTGGAGCAGGGCTGCCAGAGCAGCTGAGGCAGGCTGGCTGCTGCAGAGGGCTGGTTCAGCCTGGGGTTAGGACAGATCCTGCTGCTGCAGCTGCAGCCGAGGGGATGTCAGTGGGAGAAACTTGTGGGATGCTGGCACGACTCCATGGCTTTGCATGTGCAACATTAAACACGTGCAGAGGGTTTGCAGTACGTGCTCCTGAGCCCAAGGGATGACAGAGGTGATATAACCATTTACCCCCGCCTGGAGGAATCCCCCACAGATGCCCATGGCAGAGCTGGCACACATAAGTGTGAATTCCTTACCCTGCAGGAGCGAGGCTCAATGTCATCTGACTGTTCCTCTGGTTTTGTATCTAACTACATAGAAGAGGCTGGTCAGAAAAACAATTCACCCTAGGAACCAGGAGCTTTTTTTTCTGGTTTGTGTTTGCCAGCAAGAGGTTTGAGGTATTTTTCAGCGTTGAAGTTTAAAGAGGATCTTTTCATCCACAAGAACATACAAAACCTCAGACCATTCAGCCAGTGTTACCAGGAAGAAAACAACAGCAAGAAAAGCCAGCTGCCTTTCAGCAATCCGTTCCCCTCCTAGCTGTCCCTTTCTCTTCCCCACCCTCTGCCCCTCCAAACCAGCAGTGGTTAACCTTTGAGCAGCTTGACCTGCCTCTCCCTGCTCCCGGCTCAAATCAGCACCGATGCTCTCCGGCCAGGAAACCCCAGCGGGGCTATCCAAAGCCCAGTGAAGTCAGTGGAAATACTCCCACTGGCTTCAGCGGAGGCGGCATCAAGCCCAGTTTGAAGCAAAGCCATCTTTCCTTTAAAACTTTTGCTCGGCAGTTCAGAGCCCGCAATGTCTACGCATTAATACTTTTGGGTGCCTGCAAGGCAAGCGCTGACGTCACAGCTGGATCGCTCCTTTCAGCTGGTGCCTTGGATAACGGTCTCACAGCTTCCCTTTCCCCTCCAAATCAAAGGCAGCGGCTGCAGCTGCACAGACCAGCGAGTCTGTTTAGTTTCTGTGGGCCAACAGCCACCAGCTGTAGAGGCTGCTGTGCTTTTTGCTGGATGGGAGCTTTTAATTCCAATAGACAATGTGTACAAATATTTCCCATACCAAAATTGTTCCATATCTTCCTAAGTTAATTAAATGCTAATTTTCTAATGAGGTGGCAACAATGGCAACAACCTGTTATCAACATGCTAGCTAGTGCCCGTAACCAACTGGTGAACACAGAACCCTCGCGCTGTTATTAAACTGCATTCCTATATTAATTAATTACTTTTGCAGCTCCATTATTCTGAAGCTGGACACAAATGTGGATAGTAATTAAATGAAATAAAAAACAACACATTTACATCATTTGTAGATTCCAGTTGCTTTGTGGAATTCATTATTTCACAGTGTTGTTATAGAAACCCCTCGTGTTTTCATGTCTGCTGTATACTAGTTTAGCAAGAAACAGTGAAAGGAAAATTCAGGATGAAAATGCTATTTGTTGTGGTCTAACACCAGCCAGCAGCCAAGTCCCATGCAGCTGCTAGCTCACTCCCCCACCAGCAGGATCAGGGAGAGAATCCAAGGAGAAAAGGTAGAAAACCCATGGGTTGAGATAAAGATTCCCAGCGTAGCAGGGAAAGCAAAAGCCACGAACACAAGTAAAGTAAAGCAAGGAATTCATTCACTGCTTCCCATGGGCAGGCAGTTCAGCCATCTCCAGGAGAGCAGGGCCCTATCACACATAATAGTTACTTGGGAAGACAAACACCATCAATCCGAACATCCCTCCTTTCTCCTTCTTCCAACTCATTTATATACTGAGCATGGTGCCACATGGTCTGGAATATCCCTTTGGTCATTTGGGGTCACCTATCCTGGCTGTGTCTCCTCCCACTCTCCCAGGCACTCCCAACTTCCTCGCTGTCATGGCAGTACAAGAAGCAGAAAAGGCTTTGGTTCTGGGTGAGCCCTGCTCAATAATAACTAAAACATCTCTATATGGTCAGCCCTGTGCTCAGCACAAATCCAAAACATAGCCCCATACCAGCCACTGTGAAGAAAATGAACTCTACCCCAGCCAAAACATGCACACTCTTCAATATACATTCAGCATAAATTAACGTTTAAAAGTTTCCTGACTTGTGCAATAAGAATGAAATCTTGGAGTTCAGATGGAAGGGTGTGCATATATCTGTCATGGCTTTATACTCAGAAGAGGAATTAGGTGCTTAAAATGTGGCAGAGTTGGAATTTATGTGGTTGCATCCAAAAGAGAAATTCTGCTGTCTGCATCAGCAGGTTTCCAAACTCTAAGCTCAGCTACAAGTACAAAAGCTTCCCAGGCATCTTGAATTTGGTCATACTCAAGAGCTCTTTGGTGTTAAAAAGGTCAAGTTGCTCGGCATCTACGTCAGGCACCACCTTAGTTCAGACACAAAATAGGTTCCTCTGTTTATCTTCCCCCCGGGCTGGTTTGAGCACTCCAAGAATTTCTACCAGAGCCCTGAAATTGGATTTTTCATAAAACGCAATGGCAGCTATTGATTTCTTTTGAAATATGGCTGCTGGAGTCCTCCCCTGGTCTAAGCTACTGTAGTATTTGAACAGGATATGAGAGAAGCAGCTCAACGCCTTACTATGCCCAGTCAGAGCTCACAGAACCGTAGAGTGTCCTGAGTTGAAAGCAACCCACAAGGATCATCAAGTCCAACTCCTAGCCCTGCATAGGACCCTCTCCAAGAGTCACAATGGCATTGTGCAAACAGTTCTGGAACTCTGTCAGGCTTGGTGCTGTGACCACTTCCCTGGGGAGACTGTTCGAGTGCCAAACCACCCTCTGGGGGAAGAACCTTTTCCTGATAGCCAACCTAAACCTCCCCTGACACAAATTCAGGCCATTCCCTTGGGTCCTGTCACTGGTCACCAGAGAGAAGAGATCAGTGCCTGCCCCTCCTCTTCCCCTCACAAGGAAGTTGTAACTGCAATGAGGTCTCCCCTCAGTTTCCTCTTCTCCAGGCTGATCCAACCAAATTACCTCAGCTGCTTCTCACATAGCTTCCCCTCAAGACCCTTCATGCTCCTTACTGCGCTGCTTGGGACACTCTCTGATATTTTATTATCTGTGTTATATTGTGGCACCCAAACTGCCCCCAGCACTCGAGGCGAGGCTGCCCCAGTGCAGAGCAATCCTGTCCCTTGCCCGGCTGGCCATGCTGTGCCTGATGCGCCCCAGGACATGGTTGGCCCTCCTGCCTGCTGGGCCACTGCTGACTCATATTCAACTTTTCACTGACCAGGACCCCCAGAGGAACATGTTTCTCTTATGATAAACTGTAGTCAGAAAATTTCATCTCCCTGGAAGTCATTGTGAGATTTTCTCATCCCTTTTCATAGAAAAGGAAGGGTAATTTCAATCAGGACCATGATTAAGAGATCCAAAAGGTGCTCCACCTTTGACAGAGCTGGCACCTACCGCCGTCAAGACAGCATTCAGATGGTGGGGAAATGGACAAGTCTTCTTGATGGCATTGAAATTAAAAGCTTGTTAAAAAGCCTTTCCAAAATGAGGAAGGGCATGGGATTTCAGAAAGGCTCCTTCCTGACTTCCACATCTCCATGTCCTGTCATCCGGTATGTTCCACCCACCAACACCTCTACGTGCTGTTCATGGGCCCTGGGCACACAGTCAAGGATCAGGGACCAAGAAATTGCATACATCAGCGGTAGAGAGTTGTGATGGGTAAAACCTACCCTGGTTCTGAATCCTCTTAAATCCTGGGATTTATATTTTTGGGAAACTCCATATATTTTTCTGCCAGTGGCCAGCATGCTTCAAAAGTAAAAAGAACAAACTTTTCCCCACTGTTGGAGAACAGACTA
Source organism: Hirundo rustica (assembly GCF_015227805.2). Classification (NCBI taxonomy): domain Eukaryota; kingdom Metazoa; phylum Chordata; class Aves; order Passeriformes; family Hirundinidae; genus Hirundo; species Hirundo rustica. Next base: position 24,564,388 of record NC_053450.1, on the reverse strand, counting down.
TGTTTATAATGACTAACAGATTTTATTAGGAATAAATTTTATACACTATGTTTAGATAACAAGGTAATGCACTTCCATGTAGAACATTTTACAGCCATTCTCTTAATGGCATGAATTTCATCACAATGAATAACAGGTGAGATGCACCTGTAAAATATTTGTTTGAAGGCTTCACAGAGGCAGTGTAATGATGTCCTACAAAGGAATAATAAAGTCCACTAGGAAAATTAAGATGTAAAATTCATGTAAAATCAGTTTAAAACAACTTGTTTACTGAACTCAGACAAATACTTCTGAACTGTTTTCATTACATTTAATACTACCTGAGTTAAGTAAAAAATACAAAGCTGATAGTAAACTGAGTCTATTCACACTTAAGAATAGGCAGACAATTACCTCTGCTGTACTCTTGTGTGCTTTTTTCTACTCCTTATGTGGATAGAAAAATTCTTAGTATTCACCCCTAGTAGCTGATGACAATGACAGTAATAATAATGATGATGATCATGATGATAATTATGGAATAATTTACATCTAAATAAAATGTGTCCATTAAATAATTCTACAAACTTTGCAAAATGATGCAGTGGGACCAGTTACTGAAATGCAGCCACCTCTGGAGTGAATCACAACATCTGCTCAAATATGATAAGGTCAATCCTGTATGATTAGGAGAAGGAATAAGTACTATTATGTAATAATGAAAGGGAAAGTATTTGAGTTCAGGTTTGTAGGAAGACAGCAGCTAAAACCCCTTTGCTTCAGAGAAAAGTCCTACATGGTTGTCTTGGATTATGTAACCTAAAAATGTGTATTCTATTTCATCTGTTGAAAGCTGTTTTTTGGGAGATGTTTTATCCTTCTAACTCCAAGGGGGAGGGGGGTGGATGCCTTCTGATAATGGCCCAGCCATTAAATCCAGGTGGGGCAGTGTTTCTTATCTCTTTCACCACCCCTCCATCCTCCAGGGGGACATCTTCTGATAATGAGCCATTAGGGCCCACCAATGACATGACACATTCCATCATCCCACAGCGAGATGCTCCACCCAGTGGGGGAGGAGCCAGCTGTTCCTAGCTAGATAAAAACTGGGACTGAAGGACACAAGGTATCCGGTTTTTCCACTGGATTCGTGGAGGAAGACCGGACCCATCTCATCACCACTGGACTTTCTACAGGATCATCTCTACTCCACAGAACCACACCTGTTACTCCAGAAGGACTTATTTGGACTGCTTCCAGCACCCTGACCAACAGGGTGCCAGGTCGTATCCCTGACTCTGTCTGTCAGGGTTTTCCAGGATTTTTGTTTGCTACCTTGCTTGTTTTTTTATTTTGTATTTTCCTTTTTTTTTTTTTTTTTTTAATATTCCTAGTAAAGAACTGTTACTCCTATTCCCATATCTTTGCCTGAAAGCCCCTAATTGCAAAATGATAATAATTTGGAGGGAAGAAGGTTTACATTCTTCATGCCAAGGGAGGATCTAGCTTTCCTTGGCAGACAACTGTCTTCCAAAACCAAGACAATGGTGTTTAGTAATTATTAGGTTTTTGAGTTTTGCTTCAACCTAATGGCAAAACCTTAAGATATGCAGTGATCCCAACACCATAGTGGAGGAAGGAAAAAACCTGTCTGTGACATACCAGCACTGTAACTTCCCAATGGCTGTAAAACATATCCTGAGCAGGTTTCAGGAGGAAGCCTTTTTGCACCATGCACTGATTGAAGTGAACCGGTTTTTAAGATGACTATTTTCATCCCAACCTATCACTTCTATCTTAATGAATTTGGTATCATTCAACATAGTGGATTTAATTAAAGATATTTAGAGTATTTAAATTATTAATGATTTAATAATTAGAAATAAGTATTTTAATCAGTGACTGAATAATGTATATTATCAAATTCATTTTTTTGCAAGTAATGGTCTGGATTCACTGGAAAAAAACAAATCCAAGCAATAAACAAAAAGGTTATAATTATGCCAGAGAAAATTTGCAACTTTTATACCACTAGAGATAGGGCAAGAGGTAATGGCGTTAAATCGGAAATGGATAGGTTTAGATATTAGTAAAAAATTCTTTACAGTGAGGGTGGCACTGTGAGACATTGGAACAAGTTTCCCACAGAAGTTGTGGATGTCCCATCCCCGGAGGTGTTCCAGGCCAGGTTGGAGGCAGCTTTGAGCCACCTGGTCTAAGTGAAAGTGTCCCTGCTTATGGCATGGGAGTGTGAACTAGATGATCTTTTAGGTTCCTTCCAGGCTAAATCATCCTGTGTTTCTATGCATGTGCCCACAGAGTCTTGCTCTGCACAATATCATGCATAATTATGTGTATTCATCCCTCTTATAGGCAACAAACACAGGGAGCAGCTGGAGAAGCCCTTCAGAGACCACACACCCAAGCACACCCACAAGTAAATTCAGTATTGCTATGGCATGAAGTGGGTCAGTGCATTACCAGACAGGCTGTTGCAAAAGCCACCTGTAGTTCCACTGGCAGCAGACATTCTGGCAGGTGGTGGCCCTTTGATGGCAAATTCACACATCTGCAACCCCAGACGGCCTTCTGCTCTACAGAGACTTCTGGTCTGCCCAGCTGCTCATTGTACATTCAGGATCAGTTGAGAATCAGCTCTTAAACAAACCAACTTCTAAATTCCCTTAATTTCTGACCAGAGTTGGATTTAGACACCAGCCTCCTGACAATTCAGCAAATCTAGGTTCTGTGTCCCCCGTGGCTTCTGCTCATCCTGCCATGGGCATTCCTGACTTGGTTTTGTCTCCAGGGTATTGCTTGCTCAGGTCCACTGCAGAGACCAGCCCTGTCAATACTAAACCTGCCTGGAAGGCGGATGTAGCAGCAGAGAACACATCAGCTGCACTGGCCCTGCAGGAACTCTGGACTTCCTGAGCATGCAACACCACTGGGAGAAGTGTGTCATGGTGGTGTAACCATGAACAGACTCCTGCCTTCTCCAAAACAAGCTCCTTGCCAGAGACACTGCACCCATCTCTGTGCCAGGCAGTGAATAAAGCCACTACCTGTGTGGGCTTTTTTTCCCCCTTTAATGCAGCTGCCATATATCCACAAAACAAGTAATTAAGAGCATAGCAGTATTAGTCAAATGAACTTTGTTTTTCAGAAGGATGAAAAGCAATGATACAGTTCACAAGTAGGGAGTGTCAGTGGGTGGGAGTATTATGCAGTTTTCCAAGCTCTTTTCTTCCATTTGAGAAAATTTTCATTCTTGCAGTGTCCTCCTCCATAATTGCTGCTGAAGGTCACACAAGGTTTGTTTTTCCCAAGCTCCCAGGCAGAGTGAACTGGCCAAAGGCTTAGGATTCAGATGGAGAGGAAGTGCTGCTTCTCCAAGCCATGGCACTGCTGTGGATTTGAGACTCTGGAAGAAGAGTCTGCTCTGCTTCCTGATTGCTTTCTTCATTTCAGAACCCTCTATTCAGCCTTCACATCACTGAATATTCCTCCACTGGGACATAGATGGCCCAAAGATTTTTCCACTGTGCTTTCCAAAGAGGAACAGCAGTCTCTTTCCGGAAATACTTTATTATAGTTCCACCTCCAAGGACAGCTGCGATATCTGCTTCTGTCTTGGGTTGCAATGCAAAATGTAACTGAGGGTATGTATTCAATTACCAGCTGTTAAAACCAGGTGGGGCAGTGTTCTTTATCTCTTCCATGATCCATCCTCCCTCCAGGGGGATATCTTCTGTTAGTGGGTCATTGAGTCTCATTGCATGACTGATAAAATTACATCACTCCATTGTGAGATGGTCCACACAGTGGGAGGAGCCAACCATTCTTACCTGGATAAAACCTGAGTCAGAACACCAGAGCAGTCTGTTTTCACTGAATTCCCAGAGGAAGACCAGACTCATCTACACCACCACTGGACCTTCAGAGAGAATGACACCCTTCCACAGGATCATTACTTCAACAATAAAGCATGTCACTCCAGGAGGACTGCAGCCACAATTTTAATTGCACTGCTACCAACACCCTGACCAATATGGTGTTAGGTTGTTTTCTGACTGTCAGTGGGGGGGTTTTTGTTATTGTTATTGGTGGTGTTGTTGTTGTTGTTTGGTTGGTTGGGGGGTTTTTTTGGTACTACTGCATTTTTATTTTAATGTTCCTAGTAAATAACTGTTATACCTATTCCTATATCTTTGCCTGAGAGCCCCTTAATTTCACAATTATAATAATTCGGAGGGAGGGGGTTACATTCTCCATTCCAAGGAAGGCTCCTGCCTTCCTTAGCAAACACCTGTCTTTCCAAACCAGGACAGCTTCCAAATAATTAAGACAAGCATAAAGTAGAGGTTTTTACAGACTATCCTCTTTTTCCTCCTTATTAGCCTGCCAAATTCATCTCTCAGCCCATGCTAAGGTCAAGAAACACCTTGTGAGAGGACCAATATAATACAAAATCTCGCACTGTGTCTTTGTATTCCTCAAGACTTCTGAGACATGGGAGAACTTGACAGAGCACAAATATGTTGCACAAATATGTTGGTGGATCTGTTTTTGATGTTTGGCTGTGAGGGATGTAATAGAAGGGTATTTATATAAGCTATAATTCAGTGAACTGGGAGCTTTATTTCTGCAGGTCTCTAAACTGGGGCAGTTAGGTAGCCTAGTGTTTTCTAATTCTATTTTACTTAATTATTCCTGTTGGCTGGGTGGAAAGATGTGTTACCCTGTGACTACCACATGATGAAAGGAGACATCAGTAGTGTACATGACTCCTTCCTCAGACTCCATCAGAGCTAGGGCCTCTGTAGTTCCTCTGGAAGAGAATTAGCATACTTCTTATGGAAATGTTTTTGCGATTTTTTGTTTGTTTGTTTGTGGTGTGTGGTTTTTTTCTCTCATATCCAGCTGCATCGATTTCCTGAATTAAATTGTTTAGTTATCTGTAATGTGCATAGACTTTTGTTAGGCTTTACAAAAGAACCTTTGCTGCTAGGCTAAGAATGGTTTATTGCAGCACCTGCAGTTCCCATATTCCTGAGTTGTTAATGAACAACTTTTCCTCCTTCTTAGCATGAGAAACAATTCTCATGATCTTACTCATGAAAAGATCACATTGGGGTCCTCTCTTAAGTTTTCTTGGGTTTCTGCCACTGGAAGAGGGAGTCCATAAGCAGCAGCATCTGGCAGAACATCTGTATCAAGTCCCTGTTGACATCCTGAGATCTGTCTGCCCAGGCTCACTCCTCCCTTCATACAGAACTTGACAGATCATGTACCCCACTGCCAGACAACCTCAGCAAATATTTCTCTCTCCAAGGGAGGCTGTGTCAGTTTTTCAGCGTTCTTATCCTGTGTTACCTCATTGCTCACCTGATGGAAGACTACTCATACTCTCTTCAAACTGCTTAGGCTCTCTGGAAGGAACCAGATGAAGAACCTTGATCTGAGCAAGCTGAAAAGCTTTATCTAGGTGCAAAAATCAAATCTATCCTTCTCCAGACCAATGACCAAGGAGTTTTAATTCTTTACAAATGCCAGGAAAACTAAGTAACTAATCTAAATGTCAGTGTGTGGATATGACAGATCTGCTCCTCAAGGCTTTGCAAGGAAGCAGCAAGGAAGTGCTGAAGGTCTTCACGCCAGCTCCGTAGCTGTTTGGCTGAAATCCAGGTTATTTATTTATTTATTTATTTATTTATTTTCCTGTTAGTCTACATCACTTTGGGCTATACATTATTGTAAACACCCTCTGGTAGACCCTTTCAAATCAATTGAGTAACTCAGTGTTTAACAGAGATACATTAATTTTCTTGTTTAAGTTCTGGGAAATACATTTTTCATTTGGAGCTGGCAGTGATGATCCTTAAACTAGTGGTGGAATAATAGATTTGTGGAAATTATTCTAGAGATCTGTACTGTAAGGAATGGCGGATCAATGAAATCTTCCTTTCTGTATCTGTATTATCTTTTAAATTTAACATGTTTGATGCCTATGCACAACTCCCATGCTGCAGGAATGATTCTTATTTCCAAATGCCCTTGCCCATGGGGATTTTTTTTTTCTTTTTTTTCCTATCTGTAAAGATGTATAAAATGGAATCTATCTATTTTCTGTAGATAGGAATTAATTTAGTAAAAGACATATCTTCTGCGTATATGAGCCTAATATAGTGTAGAAGAAACACTTGCACTGTGGGTTTGAGGGTGCTACATTCAGAAGCAAAGTGGGCTGTCTCAGATGTGCTGCCTTTCCATCACCCCATAACACTGACATAAGCCCAGTTACAGCCGTGTGTACATGAGAGGTTGAATAATGCATGGGAACAGTCTTTTGAGCATTTATTTTAGTCCTTTCATTTGTCCTTCAGGCATTTCCCACTCCATCCTGATAGCAACTTGAAAATTTCCTAAGACAGAAGATAAAACCCGCTGACAAGGAAAAATTTCAAAACCATTGCTATTGTTGGAGTCATACATCTGATATTTGTGAAGAATTTATCAAATTTCATCATCACAGTCTTCAGAAAAAATGATACATACTACAAGTAATTCTTATTTTGAGGTAACCCTGAACCAAAGGGATGTAATTATCATTCTGTAATGTGGTGACTGTAACATTTCAGATGAGAAGCTATATTTGACTGAACTGTATCACTGAAAAATAAAGGCCACTCTTCTATTAATTAAAGATAGATTATGCTCAGTTTAAGAGAAAATAAAAAATTAAATGGATTCTCATGAATAACACAGTCATATTTGTAACTTATTTTAATGTGAACTCAAAAGCCTCCATGTATAAGTGCAAGGACTGTCAAATGTAATTCACAAGAACAGGCTGCTCTTCAAAATAAACATCTATACAGTGTAATGGGAGAAAGCCCCCACATATATTGCCTAAATTTAATATAATCTGTGGCTTTGGTAATGATCTAAAAAAGCCGCTCTACTCTTTTTTCTGTTTAGTGCATCCTGTTAGTACTGGAGCAGCAGAGACAGAGTGGAACAAAGGCAGAATACTGCCTGAGAAGAGCAGCTCAAGACAGGCTATGATTAATGAGCAGATAAACAAAAACATGGTCACCTGGAGTCATGAGCTCTTTAGGGCAGCAAAACCCCATGATACTGTGGGTTAAAACAGCCCTGTCTTAAGTAGGCAAGCATAGCACCTTAGCTCATCTTAAGTTGAAGGAAGTCACCAAAAGGGAAGTTGGGACAAACCTGTTTTAGCATGCTTGTGGCTCTAAAGATTCCTCAGGCAGGAAAAGCTAAATAAAGCTGTCCTGAATTCAAAATTTGCCGTTCTCACCAAAACAGAAAAGGTTTTTCTACATTACACAGCAGTAGTGACTTGAGAACTCTTCAGCTTCAGACCGGTGAGATCAGGGGAGATGGCTGGTCACTCCCCAGCCCACCTTTGCAAAAGGATAAGGCAGCAGGCCTCATACTACCAAAGAGCAGTAGGCATGAGTGTGACATTCTTTCACTGGATAGGAGTCCCACAGACAGTAAGCAAAACAACCATGCAGAACAGTTTCAAAAGGACAACAAAAGACAATTTTTCTGGCACCTTCCTGAGAACCTAATAAAAGTGAAAAGGCTGAATGTTTCAGCTTCTATTTACTTGTAACAAATCAGGCACCAGTAATGGTAGGAGACTCACCCTTGTAGGTTAAGCTCTGCTCTATTCTTTTTGTAGCCTATCCAAAGCAATCCAGGACTGCAGTCCTACTCTAAACACGAGCAGCTCCCCACTGAGAAGGAGAGAAGCTTTAGGAGTGCAGAATCAGCAAAAGAGCTCTCCTGCCTTTGCCTTCTACATCCCTGCTCTCTGCTAATAGTCGTACAGAGAAGGTGCCTCTAGAGAAATGTGGACATGGCTAGTATCAGAACATTTACCTTTAACTCTGTAACAGACACACAAAGCTACTCTAGCTCGGCATAATGTGACTTTTTTACACATGAAGGCAGCAGCAGCTACTCTGGCTTGTGCTTTGTGTAAATCCCAAAACCCTGGGTTTTTTTACTTAAATAAATCACCCACTGGTCCAAGAAGGAGCTGCTTTGCTCCAGATACCTTTATCTCCTTGTAGCCCTTTCATCATCCTATGAAAAAGAAGTTGTTCTGGTAGCTCTGACTTGATATCAGACTTAGCTCTTCTTGACCAACATGGTGAGTTGTGAGGTGGTTGACTCCTGGAAGAACTGGAATTCCACTTTGATTTTCTTCCAGTCTTGTTTCTGGAGGAAGTGCAATAGAATAACGACATCTGTTTGTTACCGAACTGCAAACTCCATACTCACCTCTGGCGGCCGCACTATTTCAAATTTCTACAATATCTTTGTGAAATGGAAAAAAGAGTACAAAAGATCTTTATGTTGCTTATTTTTCCACAGTCCAGTAAAAACCAGCTCTTTGTAGCTCATATTTGTAACAGACATGGACATACACCTTTTAGGGAGCGTTTGGGCAAGGCATGAACTGCGGTCCAGGGTGCACAGCTTTTCTATGCGGTATGTAGCTATAGAGAATAAGACAACAGAATCAAGCCTATTGATTGACTAGTCAGGTATTTATTTGTTTTTAACATGCAAAACCAGTACAACAATCACAGAAGCTAGAAAAAATGTAGCACTGAAAAAAGTATTCATGCAGAATGAGTATTGTACTTGAACTATCCTCCACAATCATCAGTTAGTCTGTCCCAATATTTATAGTTCATCATTACAACTGCCAAAACTGGCAACCACCAGGATTGTTGTCTCAATTAAGGACAGTAAACAGATTGTCCCATTTTTTTAATGAAAAAATCTAAAATGTAATACTTCACAGTTTAACATGTTTATTCATTTAAACGAGCTAAAAAATAGTGGTGTGACATCTGCTTGAGAGACACTGGTACCTAGCATTTTGGCTGTCTCCCCACTAATTTGATTGTGATTAAGGGGGGATAAAAGGATGAGTAGAGGATTCTGTCAATTAAATGAATAGATGAACTGCAAAAAATATTTTTTCACTTTTGGAGATGTGTAGAAAAAATATATCTACAAAAATGCATTACAGCAAACTAAGAGGATGATGGGGAAAAGTACTGCAAAATATCTCTGCTGGCTCTTTCAGGGAAAAATATTGTAAGCATAAGATCACAGATAATCTTTGCCAATTTATTCATCTCATGGCTTCACTTCCCAAAGTACAGGCACAATCCACTGTAAAATCTTTTAGGATGCAGTTCCAACATCACATTTCTGCTGTCTTATTGATGTGCCATATTGTTATTTTCTTAGTCATAAGCACCACTAATTACTATGCTACTGTAAGTAGAACTTGAAATGTGATCAAGATCTGTAGTATCTTTTTTGCTGGCAGTCTAACTTGCCTACTCTGCTTTTCAGTTCTCTACAGAGAATCTCCTAAATGCATTTGACCTTCACCGACTGGTTCAGTTGTGCCTTACAGGGACAATCCCTTATCGATGATGACTCTACTGCGAGATCCTAGAAGCATTTTCCTTCTGAAAATGGCAGCATTCAAAACTTGGCCCTAAGTCAGCAGATGAGCCTCTTCCATGGTAGCAATTTTCATGGAAGAGGCATGAAGAGTTTTGTAGGGCTTTCACTGTGCTTTCCTTAGTAGAATTGTTCAAAACCTATATTTTCAAACAAAATTTTTAGGTCAGCTGCTCTAGAGGATACCTAAGTAAACAGATGAGTTTGCTTGTGTTGTAGCTACCTGCAGTCAGGTGTTGCAGCACAATCTTCCAATCTACATGTCCTGCTACAGACCTGCTACAGCTGGTCTGATGCATGAAAGGAGTTGATTCTGAATCACATGTCTACTATATGATATGCAATACTGAATTTTAACTACAGCATTCTTCAAGAAAAGCTTAAACGTATCTCTATTAGGGAAATGCTTAACATGCCTCCTAATCTTCCAGTAAAACATGTTTATGGGCTCTAGGTAGTAGAACTAGAGCCTTTCCTTGGCAATGTTCGCTAGAAGCACCAGTAAAAATACTAGACTGAGGCTTCTGTCCTGAGATGCTGGTTCTGCTTTTGAAGAATCAAAGAGAAAAGGAAAACCACTTAGGAAGATCTACTGAGCAAAATCATTGCTGGGAGACTGTTATGTCTTCCTAGCCAGAGATTTTTCCAGACAGGACATCTGCTCCCAACCCCAGCACAAGCACTCAGTATAGGCATCTCCTCCACAACCTCTGCTAGAAAGAAATACAGTTTACTCCAGGAATAGAGGGCAACTACTGATGTCTACCTTTTCCTTCAGGTGAGTATCTTTGAAAAAACTCATTAAGCCAGGTTTGCTGTGTAAATTATTTGATCAGCAATCCTTCTTTGAAACAAGCATATAACAAGACTAATTTTATAATAAAAAAAGTCTTATATAACAAAAGTGATAGAGCGCATGGATGAACTCCAGAAAGAGACCTGATCTATTAGCATTGGATAGGGTGCCAAGGGAAGTTCTCTTCATTGTCTTCTAAGTATTTATAGGCCACATTTAGTTTTATTATGAGTTTAGCAGCTAAAATTGCCTAAAGCAATCCAGATATTCTAAAACTGACATCAGTGTGTACTTTTGAACATTTTGCTGTTTAGATTGCTTTAATGTCCTTTTAAATGTACACATAATTGTGTTCAACATTAATAAGAGAATCAAAATAGAAAAAATACCCAAAAAACATTTATCAATAAAATAGACACTGAGCAACTCATACAAACATAGATGGTCCAAAATCCAAAAGGCATATTTCAATCTCAGATATAATTAAGGGCAAAATAAGCTACATGCCCCATTAGGAATTATTGTACTGATAGGTGTATTTGCTGCAATATTTACCATGTATTTCTATATGTACACTGAACAGAAGTCTAACCAGTCTAAGCAAAAAGAAATTTTCCTGTTACATGAGAATATCCTCCTAGTACTGGAAGGGAGCCTGCAAAAAAGATGGACTTTCTACAAGAACATGTAGTGACAGCATAAGAGGGAGTTGATTCATACTAAAAGGGAGTAAGTTTAGATTAGACACTAAGAAAACCTTTTATTCTGAGGGTGGTGAGGCACTGGAACAAGCTGCCCAGGGAACCTGTGGATGCCCCATCCCTGGAGGTGTTTGAGACCAGGACAGGGCTTTGAGCAATGTGCCCTATTAGAAGGTGACTCTGCCCATAGCAGAGGTTTTGGAACTAGATGACCTTTTGCATCCCTTCTAATCCAAACCATTCAATGATTTCATGATTCTATGATCTTTCATACAAATGAAAAGATCTAATCCAAACAAAGCCAATAGACAAACTGCAAACTGTGGGCAATATGGACTCATAAGCTACACATTGGGGAAGCTGAGAGAATCACATACACACACACACACACACTTCAGATTTGTTCTGATTCATAGTTATGGGAAACGGAATATTCCTGTTCTAGGAACTTAAAGTTCATAAATTTGATAATAAGAATTGCTTGCTTTTTAACACAACCAATTGAGAGAGCAGGTCACAGGATGACCTGCATGAAGGCAGTAACTACATTTCTTTCTCAGACCATACATGACCCAGAGAGCTATATGCTGACATTAAGGAAGGAATCCTACCAGCATGTTATGGAACATGAAAACTGCTAATGTAAAGTAACAGGAGAGGTCTGCAGCTTCTGTGACATGTGGTTGGGTGCCGGTGAAGTGAAAGACATGTCACATCCAAGGAGACAGCTTGTGATATGCTTTTCCCTCCACTGGAAGTTGGGCCATGTGTCAGATAATGCTTTATCATAAATTCAACAAGTTGGTGATGTGTGAGACTAGTAGCGGACTGTAAGTCATATGCATGCATAGATGTTAGGATTTTGTGTCTGTAACAGTCATAATTAGAAAATGAGATAATTTGCATAAATACATTTCTCTTTCATATATTTTTCGGAAGACTGTTGTACTCTGAATTTCTAGAGGCGTTGTTTTGCATTGCATAAAGTGAATGAAGACTGTGACACATATGAAGTGGATCCTTAGAGACTCATAATGTATATGGTCATAGTTACTGTACATTTTAAAAATTAGCTGTATTGATCCAATTTCTTAAATGGTGATAATGGAACTGTGTCAATTTAAAAGAAATGTATTTTCCATTACAATATTTGCTGTGATTTGTATCCTTTTGCGTTCAAAATCACTGTAAGAAATCTTAGTCAGGCATCTCAGGAACAAGACAGTAAATACCTCAGCTGCAATTAAACCTAATATTCAGCTCTGGAATTTATGTCAAAGGTAAAACCAAGCTAGTTCACTAACTGCAGAATTACAAAAACTTTTCGGGAAGTCAGTCTGCCTAAATTTCCTTGCCACACCACATTGGTGCAGAGCACCAATGGCTCTACATGTTCTTGATACCAAACTGAATCTGAACTGAAGCCCAGGCAGAGAAAGACGGACCACATTTTTAAGAGGATCAAAACTGAGTCTTTACATCCACAAGCTTAGTTATATGCCAAACTCAAAGCAGAACAGGATAAAGCCAGAATTTTAAAGCTTCCTGCAGCTGCTCTGACACACCAAATTCTTCAGGTAGCTTTTGGCTATCAAAAGAACAAAAATGCTATCTACAGTGCCTAATTTGAAAGGAACTTTGCAAGAACTGAAGGATGTCATGGAGCCAAGATTTACCAGTTAGTAAAGTAGTATGCCAGAAAAAGTGTTTTCTTATTACTTACAGCCTCTCACATTAGTCTGATTATTAAAATGTTTGTATAGCTGGAATGTTTTTATACAGCATGCCCCTAACAGGTAGAGCAAGTTGATACCAAAACCATCAGGAAGAGCATAATTAAAATACAATTTTGACTTAATATTAATAGTAGATCAATACACTAATTAAAACCAACATCAACTAAACTTTCTATTTACACTAGTTCAGACAGCACAGGAGGCAAAAAACTGTATTTCAGAAGCATATGTGAATGTTAGAGCTTCTGTCATCCAGGTGCCATTTCTAACAGAACACATGTGTGCTGAACAGTTGGCAAAAGAATGAAAAAGATTACTGCAGATATATGGGCACACAGAATCTGGAATGACAGAAAATTAAGTCCATATAGAAGGTGACAGACTGCTTGTAAGAAGATATTTTTTTCCTACAATTTCTTCCATCTTCATGCATGTGTACACATGCACAAGGAACATTAAAAGGGAGAGAAAGGATGAGGGGGTTTTGATATACTTTAAACGCAAATGAAGAAAACACTTTTTATTTGGTATTTCTGCTTTCTTTTCAGAAAGGAACAGGAAACTAATTTGGTTATTAGGAAGCTCTGATTTCTAAATTTGGTCAAGGCAGACACTCCTTCTGTGAAGTCAGCATCAATACCCATGATAATAGTAGCACCTGTCTTTTGACATCAAAGTTCTCTGCCTGAGAAAAAAATAATGTAAACAATAAACTTCATGTATTGTACTGCTGCTCCTGGCTTTGGTGTTAAACAGATACACTCGGCCAGGCATAAGTGTTCTTATTTTGAAGACTTGGAATGTGACTGACGTATTGCAAAACTTTCCTATGAATTTGGATGCAAGAAATGGCATCGTTTGCCATCTTACAGTGAAGGGACTGTGTGTTTCTATGTAGTCTTGTTGAAGATGAAGAAATCTTGATGATAAATTCATTGCATTTGCTGGTTTTCATCTGGATCCAGATCAAGGTCAACTTCACTGGAAACATTAAGATAAAAAAAAGCATAGAAAGCCAACAAAAATACCAGTATAGCTGCAAGGACAAGGGCAACTTCCTGTAGAAATAAAAGAAAACAAAAACAAAATCCTGTTAGAAGTAATACCATATTTTCAGATTAATCAGGAATAAATATTATTTCCCTTCTACAATGTACATCAGACATATCTAACTGCATAAGGCATTGATGCTTTAATGATTTCTCTATTGTGGTTCAAATGCTGTAGAATCCATTCACTTTTAAATAAAGATTTTGGTGAATCTGATATGCCATCAGAAAGAGAATATTTAGCTTAAAAATCTTTAGTCTTACCTAGAAATAGGAGCTTTGTATCTTTTTACTATCCTATTCCTTCTTTTTTAAAGGAAAAGACAGAACTCACAAACCACAGTTTGGAACACAAATTTAAGTTATGAATTTACACTGTGAATTTTGATGTTTTCTAGCAATATGTTACTGCTTTTTGCCAACAAATTTGTAATTTTTTAATGAAGCAAACACAGTATGGTGGAAGTCAATGAAAATTGCTACCTCTACCTCCCAACCTCCTGGCATGAAGTACAATATGGAATTACAAACTCCGTCAGAACTGGATGAAACTTTTCTTTCTTCCGCTCTGCAATAAGGCAAAAAGCACAACAATTTGCACTTGCACTTGCCTCTCTTCCCATAAAATATTGCAACGTGCTGCATCTTCCTTAATTAAGAAAAAAGAGACTTCCAATGTATACATGATTTATAGCAGCTTTCAGAAGCAGAAAAATGTTTTTAGACTACACATTATACTCATTAGATGACTGCCTATCATCTCAAGGCTGGCCTCTGTGAAATATAATCACATCGTTATCATCCCCTTTATATTTATTTTATAATTATTATATTTATTTTATAACTTTTATTTCTTTTATATTTATTATATTTCTTATATATTATATATTAATTATATTAAATGCATTTATATTTATTTATTATATTCATTTTATTTCCTAGATTTCTTTCCTTTTTATTTCTTTCAAAGACACTGTATTTCACATTTTTAAGTTTTTATTTTTCTGTAAGGCACAGCACGCTTCCTTTAGTGTTGACTCTCATTTTACCAGACAGTGAAACATGAAAGATAAATTTGAGAAAAATCCTTATGTCCTTCCAGCTCCCAGAAAGTATGACTCTATAGCTAACAAAAGTATGACTCAGTAGCTATAGCTACTGCTTGACTCCTGATCATCATGATGAATTTTTATAATTGTGCACTCAAGATGCTCCAAAGGTTAGTCTGTACCTCCAAACTCCACTCTCCCTCTAAGGAAAGAAGCAAAACTTCCCCTTCAATTCTCAGCTTCATGTTAAGCTATAAAACAGTTGTATCAGAACAATCCCAATGTACATTTAAAATGAGAGAAGAAAGAGAGTTCAGTGATTTTGTAACAACTGATCTGAATTGGTACAGAAGATGTCACAGCAAACCTATTCTGTCAGTGGGACTGAAAGGAGATGCCTGCACTGAACCAAGACAACAAGACACCATTTACTGTCCAAGGACAGAATCTGTCCATCTTTGGTGTAAGATTCATTGTGTCCTCTAAGAGAGGCCCGGTGAATTCCTCCCAAAAATGACCATTTCTCCTCTTAGACTAGAAAGGGGTGCAGATGGTACCTCTCATGTGCACTGTGGGATTCATCCTACCCAGCATCTCTAGGTTGGTGGTGGCTTTGTGACCAGCATTGCATCCATGGACATAAAGGAGTTAAAACTGTGCATTACATTTTTTAAAGTCTAGCCCATAATCTGGCATTCCTCTATAGAACAGCATTTAATTTGCATTTACATGAATGCATTATATAGTTTATCAGAATGTTGGATCAATAATTCAACATATGCCATCTAATAAATTTTGAAATACTTCTGCCTAGTTGGCGTATGTTCTATAGGAGCATATTCTTTACTCTATAGAAACCTTTGCTTTATATTTTATATGGATGATTGAGATGTACTTTGTTTAACCACATTAAAATTGCTCCCACAAATTTGCTGAGGCTGTTGGCTACAGATTTCAACTAAATTTTCCTCTTAGAATTGTACCATCCTCTGAACTTCAACTTCCTGATTTCATGATTTGATTAAAAAAAAAAGTACATCTAATTCATTCATATATTAAAGGAAAGTGATTTTTGCTTTGTTGCAGTAGCAACACGTCAGTACCTCACAAAAGGGCATGGCAGCATCAGACAGGTTTCATTTATTTCCTTGTATCCACAGCTGTGCTCCCAGACCCATCTGGCCACACAGCTACTAATCTTAAGAGGATGTAATAAACAAGTGACATACAACTGCAGGCTCCATCTGCTCAGGAGAGTGGACAACAAAACCGTACAGTGCAGGCACCATTCACACTTGACACAGAGAGCAAATTCATTCCAGTATTAAAAAGTTTTTCCCTTGTTTGGATGCCACACTGCCCACGCATTCTGCTTTACAATAGGTTTACCTTTCCCCTCCCTTCTCCCCAGTCTCCCTTATGAAATGCTGTGGGTAGCAGCAGTAAACAGTTCAGGAACCTCTGCATTAAAGATTTGTTTCAAAGGAAGTGGAATTGGGAAAATCTTGAATTTTATTCTCTGGCTGCTCAGTAACTGCTCGACAGAAGCAGTTCTTTAATTCCTCTGCCTAAGTTTCACAATGAGTAGCACTGTGGTAACAATACTATTTTCTTTGCATAGTCATTAGGAAATGGGTGGGTGGATCAGTATTTATTATCCCTGGGAATGAAAAGTCTTACTAAAACTCCAGGTTTGAAAATTATGCAAGGACCTTAATTTTGAGTTACTGAAAAAGGCAGAGTAACAAAAACCTAAAATAAATGGCCTTACAAAGGACATCTGGCTCTCAGCTAAGGATATGCAGTCTCTTAAGAATTGCATCCAGTTTATGAACTTTTATAAACATAAATTTTGCAAGATAAATAGCAAATGAGATGCTACACCACTGTACTGTATTTGCAACAACAGATACATATTGTCATTTTAATTTGTTTTTTACTTTTCAGGCTTTGCTATTTGTATTTTAAGTCATGCATAGAAATGAAATGTTAAAATACTCCCTGCTTGGCATATATAGCTCCCTTTCTCTTGCACTTTGTGGATCATCCCCATCATTCTTAGCAAAATCCATTTACTCAAAGGATTTCACCATGAATAATTAAAGAATAGAGAATAAGACCTATAGAAATAAACTCAAAATGATCAGAGGGGTTTTTTTCCCTTTTTTTTTTTTTTCTTTTATGTCATGGTACAGAACACTAGGAAACAACATTCCTACTCTCAAATCCAAAAGTAAAGTCATAGAAGCCTTTAAAAAGGAACAGAATTTTCTATTTTATTCTCTTACATGTAGAATAACATTATGTAGAACCCTACTGATTTCAGTTTGGTTAAATTTTCCAGCAGCTTTTCATAAAGGAAATGCATACCATTACAGAATTATGTAGCTTAATTCTCTTATCATTTTTGGTCAGTTTTATGTCTCTCATGCCAAAATACTTGGATTATGTCCTCAAATTCACCCCGATGGAGCAAGTGGCAGAGCTGGAATCTAAACAAGATTAATCAGGAGAGTGGATGAGAAAAAAATGTTAGCTATGATAACACAAATCTGACACTGTATGGCAGCATCATATCGTACATATATAGAGAAATATAATACTTACAGGAAACGTCAGGGAGTTTTTACTTGTTTTTTAATTGTCCTTCAAATAGAGTCACACATTTTTACCATTTAAAACTAAGTGAAAGTGTACCACAAATTGCTCTCTTTGAAATGCTAAATTCTCCCAAACTCTTTCTGAAGAGAGACAGAAAGAAAAATCATGCTGACCAAGGATACCTGTAAAAATAAATATATAGGGACTGACAATCTTTTTATCTGATATAGTTTTTAACTGAAGACTTGAGGTGGATATTCACTGCTACCATGTTTTAGAGTTTCAACAAAATCATATTTATAAATGAATGTTTACTTCATTAATGTAGGACATTCTACAGCTAACAGAAGGCAACAAAAGTCATTTATGAACTTTTAGCCAGACTTTTTAGGTTCTAATTTTTTAGTGTGAAAATTTCAGATGGAAGAAAGAACACTGTTGTCTCAAATAATGAGAACAAGGTACTATTAGGGAGTCATTGAAAACACCTGGCTATATGCCTATAAAGCAACAGGATTCATTTTAAAACAGCTAAATACAAAATAATATATACAGGTAACAAAGATGCAGACAGTACTTCTAAAGTGGAGTACTCTGCCTTGAAAAACTGCAACTCTAAGAAGGTCTTTGGATTTCATGGGTAACTACTCCCTGAGTGTGATTTCTGGATGTACAAAGGTGGAGGGATCTCCAGCAAGGAGATGACTGGTATTTACTTTATCATAGAGAAGAATTAGAGGTAGTTTAGTTACAGCATATAATTATATACACCTGTATTTAAGTAAAGCACTTTACAGTGTGGGGTCCTTTTGTCCTGTTTGCAAGAAACTTTCAAGGCCCAGCTGCAGTTAGATAAGTTCAGCCTTGAACTAAGATGCCACTTTCTAGGAGCAAGAATGATTGACTATTCTTCAGGAAAACATGGACTTCCATACCTGCAAGTCTTTTATCATCTGATCTCTCTCAAAAAAGTACATTTTTATTAACAATTGGAGAGAATACTTCCACTTGGGCTTGTGTGAAAAGAAGGACCTGGCTGCCAAGAGTGAGCAAACTCAGCTCTCCCAGCTGCTCCTCTCCTTCAGGGCCCTAAGAAAACTCAGATTACTTCTATGGTCAGTGCTACATTCTGAACCCCTGAAGTATCAGGGGTATTAATATTACTTATCAATATTAATATTAATACTACTTATTAAAAGTAATAGCCCCCTATGTTTAACTGCTCAGATTTTTTGATATAGCATGAAAAGTTTTCTGATGTTGACGTTTTCCTCCAGTTATACAGATTTCATTTCTAGGATTTGAGGTTTTGCTGTTGATTATTCTTTGAAGTGCTACAGACTGGTCCTAAGCCTAAGAAGGCTTGAGAAAGATGGTCTACTGCTCCAAGCTGGTACAGAAAATCCTCCTAAGATTTTGCTTGGTGCATCTTCTTCACATCTCAAACCACCATGATTATGATACTTATGTATTCAGGTCAGGCAAGGGTCTGATTTTGTTCTTCTCTTTGTACATGTTGTTCCCCCTCCCTTTCATTTCATGGTCAGGGATCAAAGCCTGACTACAGGGATAACTGGGAATATCACACTTTATCCTTTGGTGGCACATTAAGCTGCTCTGCATTGTGTGAGACATGTAAGTTGAAGACCCAGTATTTTGGCCATAACAAAGTGCTTGGACTTTGTAGAATGTATTTGGATGAAATTTTATGATCTGTCACATACAGAAGTGCATATCAAATGATCTAATAGTCTCCTGTGGCCTTAATTTCTACAAAGCTATGAAACTGTATCTTGACAAATGTAGTTCACTAACTTAGCAAATTATGAACAGCATGAAAATGGAAGATATCCTTTGCTAAAATACACTAGGAATGTATTGTTATCTATTCCTATCTACCTTGTTCCAGAAGTGATAAAAGTCTCCATAGTGAGGAGACAACAGATTAAGCAGATATGTAAAAGACTGACAGAAAGTAAGCTCTCACTTTATTTAGGAAACATTTTTTCCTTAGCAGAATCGATGTACTGTATTGCTAATAATTCTCTGTGGAGTGATATTCTGCAGTCAATTATATCTTTGCAAGTACTTTGCAAATACTACTGTTAAGACTTGTGCCTACCTTTCAAGAAGATAGAAAACTTCATAATTTGTCCCACAGACCACTGATTTGTTCTTGCAGCCTGTGAAAAAAATCTCTCCCAAACAACTCCCATAACTTTTGGTCTCCGCATACCGAACTCTAGCTATCCAGGGGCCAAGCTTCCACACTTCTCAAACCATTTTCTGCTTGTCACCCTCCTGGCTGGCATGTTTTCCTCCTCCACTGAGAGCAAAGCTAGCACTGGAAAGGCCTTCCCGCTCTACTTGGTAAGGATGGGCAGCTGGGCTCCTACCAGCACAAGCCCCATGTGGGGGACCAACAAAATGACTCAGAGAAAGTTCAGAGGCTCCCTTTTTGGTACTGCTACAAAGAATTTTGTCTTATCCTAACATCAGGAGACATACAGCATGCTGCTTTCACTTGGAGTTGTTTCTCGAGACAGGGGTCCTGTTTTTTGAAGAGACACAATGTATTTTGGCACTGTCTACATTAGTGTCACATATGCAAACAGAGCCAGTACAATAGCTCTACTACAATATTTAATCTTTAAACATGTTGAAAGAGCAAATATGACATACCAAGTACTAGCATGGTCACCCTGCTTGAACTAACTTTGGATAGTTATTAGTGCTCAGCTGCTTCTCTGACATTATCAACACAGATAAAAATCCCTCATTGGGGAAATTAAAAAGTACTAAATGCCAGTGACTGAAAGAAACTTTGTTACTTTAAACCTTGCATTAAAATGACAAGGCAATCAAAGTTTGACAAGACAAGCTAATTAGTATGCCAGCGATGAAATGTGAAGAATCTCCAGGGGATTGGTTCTCAAAAGTTTTATGTCATTTATAGGGCCTTTTGTTAAGCTAATGTTGTCAGCTCTCATGGTGAAATACACAACAGTTGAATTTAATTATCCTCATAGACATTAAGGACTAAAATCACTTCACTATTTTCCAGTCCTCTTTTTTTCTTCCCTAAATACTACACTTAGTTTACAGCCAGGCATTTAAGTTCTTCAGGACACTAATGCAAAACAATTCTAGAGTTATCAATGACATAAAAAAGCCTGTTGTTTAAAGTGGCTGTATGGTGCTTATTGTGTTTGCTTATTGTATGTATATATTTCACAGAACTACAAACATACTCCCCTTTCCCACAGAGTTTAAACTTTCACATTTATCCTTCCTCTACAATATTTTTATTAGCTTCAACTTAGTCTTTTATAATAAAAGGTCAGTTTATTTTGAAATGCTGCATCATGTACTGAATAGATGCGTATATAAAATAAAATACATTCCAAATACATGTGTGTGCCTGGTTTCTTCTCAAAGATTTACAAGAACTTTGGATATTTCTATTTAAAGCGCCTACTTACCACATTGCACTGTAGTTACATCACTTTTTTTCCCTCACAACACAGATTGAAGTTAATCAACTGCTACACCACAGAATTGAGGCCTACATAATAAAAGACTAAAATCCCCACCTTTGGAAAGTGAATAATGTTGCTTATTACCATTACTCATCCCAGGGAAAAGAAGGAGCTCTTAAGAGACAGTGGGGAGTGGAAATGGGTTTCTGCTTGCAGTGGCAGGTGAATTTCCTTCTGACCTACCTCACCTCTCCAGGTGCCCTTAACAGATGTGAGGCCCTGGAATCTGAGGACCAGGGAGATGAGAATGTGGATGAAGATCCATCCAGGTTGAAGGGGTTTCCTAGGGCAGGGCAACCTACCCTCCACATCAGAACCTCCACAATTAAGAACAAAAGAAGGGTGGTAGTCATTGGTGACTCCCTTTTGAGAGGATTGGAGGGCCCAATATGCCAAGTGGACCCAGCCCATAGGGAGGTGTGTGAGCCTAGGGTAAATCACCAAGGAACTTCCCAGCTTGGCATGGCCCACTGATTATTTTTCCACTGGTTTTCCAGGTGGACACATACGAAGTCCCAACAAGACTAAGGATGATCAAGCAGGACTTCAGGGCCTTGGGACAATTGGTCAAGGGATCTGAAGAACAAATTGTGCTCTCTTCTGTCCTGCCAGTTGATGTCATACCAAATATAAGTTGTCAAGAATGATCTCAAAAATTATCCAGAAAACAACATAGGAGTATTTATGATAGGTGTGGAGGATGGCTGTAAAAAGATGGCACTTGGACAGCTGGAGGATCTTAACACTGGACTGAGCAAAACAAGCCGTGCTTGAGAGAGGGGTATAGGCCATGGAGCTTCACAACTAAGCAGGCTCTCTAGGGGTAAGGAAGGAGCATCTACTGCCCACAGTGAAGTTCTGCTGCTGGAGGGATTGAGCAGGGTGAAGAGCTGTCACTGTGAGGTCGGAAGAGGTGGACCTTTATTCCAAGACATTAAATAAACCTCACTTCCATGCTGAGTACTGCAGGGTCTGTCAGCAGAAGTGCAGAGTTTACAGAAATTGCCAGTGTTTTAGTAGAAGTTTAGCAGGCCTGAGGTTGTTGGCATTAAGCAGGCTCAGTGAGAAGGATGTAATCAAAAGCCCAGCTTTCCTTCCCCTACAAGCAAATCCCTGAAGGGAAAGGTGCCGAACTTACCTTCCTTTTTGCTTCAGCGCTGTCAGCTTTTCTCAGCAATTTGAAACCAAAACAAATTACTGTGATCTATTTGGGGATGGGCCAGGTTTTTTTTTTGTTGTTGTTTGTTTGTTTGTTTGTTTGTTTGTTTGTTTTGTTTAAGGTCCAGAAGCACAAAAAAGTATTACAGCCAAAAGGAAATACTTTAAAGAATTGGTTTTTTAAGGCAGAAGCACAAAACCTCAGACATCACCCAGTCCCAGAAAGACACCCACTCAGGACCTGGAGAGCACATGCGCATCTTGATGGCGAAAGTCCTTTATTCACTAATACTCAATCCCTCATTGCATATATGATTATGCATATGATTTCACATTCATTCACATTTTTAGGAAAGAGATACTTAAGAAAATAAGGAAATGAAACAGGTTTTGAAGGACCAAATCTCATACTCTTCTCACTTGTGAAAGACATGCAAAACACATGTACATTTTAAAAGAATTAGGCTGTACACGAAGTCTCCAAGTAGAACATCACTTTAAAAAGGTCACATAATTGAAAGAAAAATGAAAAGAAAAAGGGAAATGTAATAAGAAAGGAAGGAAAAGGAACTCAAAAGGTTAATAATCTATCCTTTAAACAAAAAAGGCAATCTACTTTTTCTCATTAAAACCTGACACACAGCACTAACTGAGGAGATTATGTTGTGAAAACATACTGCATCGCATGGTAATGCTTGATCGAGATCAGCAATCAGGAGCAAAAAGAAAGCACTGTTTCGTGATTATAATAGCAAATTCTGGAAGACAACCAAATACATCATCTAGCAGCCTAACAGCTGTTACAGCTTGGTAGTAATACCTTGGCATTTGCTATAAGCTATAACTTGAAAAAATTGATTTCTCATCTGCCAGAAACAAGAAAATGTTCTCCTTTTAATATTTCTGAAGTTTCTTTTACTAGAATACCCAAGCAATGGATGCACTTTTTAACTTTCCTCAGGTTTTACTCTTGCTTGTGTATCAGTTAGATTAAAAAAATAAGTCTGAGGAAAAAATACTGTAAGCAACATAAATAATGTGTGTTCAGGTAGATCCCATTTTGATGACACACTGGGTAGTAGATACCAGGAATTATTTCTAATTGTCCTCCTTGCTCATATTCACAGCTGTGATCAAAAGTAATTGTTATACGTCATACCTGCCTGAAAAGGAACATTTTCATATGTTTTGTTGTTAGTTAAGCCTTCTTTTTCCAGGTCAGAGGCAGTACACAAGGATGCAGACTGAGACAATAATGCTGAGAATTAGCAATACTTAACAAACTCAGTCTTTAAATTACTACTGGAATAGGATGAGAAGAGGAACATGGGAGATGTTTATTGCAATTTGTCTAACTATATGGAATAGTTAAAAAAATTGTTCTGTGTGTAGACAGGCTCCCTAAAACCATCAATTTTCTAAGCCAACAGCACTTTAAACCCTAAAGTAAGCATGCATCATAACAAGTTCACAGACTACGTAAAATCTTTCAGCACTTCAAATATTCAAGTAATTTTAGGGTTAAGTAAAAGAAGTTAATCATAAATATTTTAGTTACTACTTAGATTTTGAAGTGTCATAAACAATCTCTCTCAGAAATCAATATTCACACAGTATATCTATGGGGAAAAGAAACAAAGGTAGTTTGAGCTATCAAAGAGGTCTCTACCTTTACGCCTAGTGCAGTTTTCTTGGCTTCTGCTTTTAATCTTGTAGCTCTTAACATAGGCCTGGTTTTCTTATAATCTTGTTTCCCTAGAGCAAAAATAATATAAAGAACGTGAGGATTTATTTCAGTTGAAAAGTCAGATTTAACATATTCAAAACACCCCACAGTCCAGCATTTTAAACAACAGCTAGTCTGTAACACAGGGATTGAATCTCTGGAATAACCACGCTTAACACAGACAGTGACAGAAACAAGATCCAACAAATCAGTGTAGAACCTGTTACTCCAGAGTGACATTAAAATACACGTATGGATAGATATCCACTAGAACGACATTTAATAAATTGCTCCATAGGAATCAGCCAGCAAATAAGTAGATCAAAGGTAGATTATGTTCTTCCCTCTCACTGAAATCAAAACAAAAATTTTCATTAAAATTACTTGGTTAGTCATCTCTAATGCACATATAAATGTGCAATACAAGACATTCTGGTGAATGTAAAGGTTCATAATTCTGAACTGGAATGTTATTTGCAGGTATCAGAACTCAGAGATATGGAGATCAGTCTAAGTAAATGCTAATAAAACCATTGCTTGACACCATCTGCTTACAGAAACACATTACACAAAATCTTCTAGACCAACTTTCTACAAGTTACAGGGACTATGTCTTGCAGACAAAGAGTGCAGCCCAGGGCTTGATTACTATAAGTCCATATAAACTGAGTTCAGAGGAGGACACATAAGTATTCAGAAATGCTAAAAATGGTATAAATCATTTATCTCAATAACAAAACATAAACCACTTGATATCTCTCAGGGATATTTCTGCTGTCTGAAAGGCCTGTTAGTTATTAACCATATTGTTATTAACCATAGCTTCTTTAAGTTAACAGTAGTCAAGGTACAGATACAGTCACAAAAGGACAAGAAAAAGAAGAATCTGTGAAGAAACTCCTCAGAGGGACAGAGCCTCAGTATAACTGCTCTGGCATTTTTAAAAAGTCCTTTTCATTTTTTCCCTCCTAATGCGTAAATGTATTTTTTGTTCTTTATGCCTAATTCCAATGCTAAACTATAATACTTAAATCAGAGTGTCTGGTTTTTTCAAATCACTAAGTTTATCTATCTGTACATTAGCTTTCATTACTGTTACAGTCAAAGAGTTTAACCTTTCCTCTAAAACTCTGTTCAGTGGTTTTGTATACAAAAATCCCATTTGTCCAAGCAGATGTGATTTTACATTCATAATCAACAATGCAAACTTCTCATCTTATGGCTACCTTGAAAACTGGGATATTATAGTGTAGTGATGAAATTTTGAAACATGAATATCTTCTTCCAGTGATTCATGGAATCACACTGGATTCATGGAAACACACTTCTGACTGTCTACTCCTTGTATCACCCCACTCATACTCAATAGAGAGATTGTCTGTGTAGCATACTGTGAATGCTGAACTCGCACTACAAATTTGCTTTCATTATATAATCTCTCCTCAATCCTATGGATTATATATTGTGAAGGTCTCCATACTATTCTTTGGTCAGATATTATTAATAAAAGACCAGAAATAACTTTAAAAAACTAGTAAAAAATGGAAAAATAACTGAAACTATATATATTAGGAACAATAATAAAAAAGGTAGCATATATCCAAGGAAACTCAGAAGACAGAGTGAAGAAAGGATGACAGAAAGAACGTTTATGTCAGATGCTCCAATATATTCATCCAGTCAATGCATCTTATTAGCAGGACAAGACCACTGCAGCATTATTTTTCAAAAGTCAGTAATATCTGCTAATAGGATGCATCAGGAGTACAGTAATTTTTTAGAACAGCTGGGGAAAGACTTGCAGAAACCATAAAAATGGCTAAGTCATGAGATGAAGCCAGCCAGAGAGAGAATGTGCTTCTTCTCCCTAAAGTCCCACACTCATACTTTTGCCATGAAATCGTTAAAAAAAATCTTTCAGAATTTCCATTACAAATGGCAGGAGTTTATTACTCATAAAAGTACACTCCAGGCTGAAATTTGGCATAGACACACCCCAGGTTTGAAATTTTTTTGTTTGTTTGCTGGAAGACAACTTTCATAAGTGATGCAGCTGTTCTTACTTACTTGTGAACAAACTATAGAAATTTATCAATCTGAAATGTTTAAAGCATGAAAAATATCTTAATTTGGAACTTTGTAACTGACAAGCACTAAATTCAATCTCAGTTCTCATAATTCAGGTTTGCTGCTCTTCCATCAGTGGTAAATAAAACAAAGACAGTCAGGTATTTCTCTTCCAGTGATGCAACAGCATTAGATAATGAAAACTAGAAAGCTTGGTAAAGTGCATTAGGAAAGGGACACAAGTCACCAAGTAAAACACCTCCTTTTCCTCCCATTGCCCATTCTCCCTCATCTCCACAGCTCAGGTGTGAAGGTGACGGGAGCAGGGGCAAATATTACATAGAAGACCCAATCTGTGAAATACATTTATGGGCAGACCATGTTTATCCAAATGAGAAAGCTTATTGGTGCTCTTTCCCTTGGTTTCTGGCACCCTGCTACTCTTTATTCCAGTATCATTGCTATAGCTAACACTGGATTCTACTTATCTAGAGAATACTTCCAGATTTATATTAAGTCTGATATGAACAACTAACCCTCCTATAACAAACAGACTATTTTAGTCATGATTCTAGAGCTGGTAGTTCTCCAAATCCATGTACCTGCCATTAATTTACTACTCTCCTTGCTAAAGTAATAACCAAAGGAAAAAAATACAGTAGGGAAACAGTCTGAGTCCACCAAGTGCAGAAGTTTAAAAAGGGCATCTGTGGACTTCTTTGTAATGAAAACCAGATTCAGCAATCATACTAAAAGACTCTTAACACATGTGAACTTTCTGAGGCCTTGGGAAAGACATCTGCTCTACAGGACTATAAAGAACAATGAAATGCAAAGCTCCTGCCATGTGAATACTGATCATTACCACCTGGAAAACAAGCAGAAAAAAGTAATACAGGCTCCCTACAACCTCCCTTCTTTTGGGCTTGCAAATTCAACCAGTTGGGATAAGTATATTCACACTCTCAGTATCTTCTAGTTTTATCTCGCTTACCCTGCAAGATGATTTGTACATTTATCTGTCAGAGTCATCAGTTTAAGATATTTCTTTTTCTCAGAAAGTGATCACCACAGCCAGTTGAGACAGATTCATCAGACAAAGCCCCATTTGTCTGCTTTATCCAATGCCTATCTGAGACACCAAGTTTTTCTGATGGAATATATGAAGGCAAGAAGAAGCCAAAAAGATAAACTGGAAGATTTCCAGACCAAATCTTACTTTTCTTATTACTTAAACAAAATCTTTACCTCTTTGACTAGTCATTATTGTTACCAATTTGTCATCTCCCAAACTCTAAACTCTAGTTTCAGCTTCCCTTAACTTTTTTAATAACTACCCTTATTTATTTATTTATTTTTAAACAAATGTGCCTCTTTGTTCCTTTTTCAGGTCCATCACTTCCTTTGCATTTTTAAGGCCAAAGAAGCACCCCATGATAAGGCAACTATTTTTCCTGACTACAACTCTCTACTTGTCCTGCTTCCTGACAGTCCCTCCAAAGATCATCCACCTTCCCATTCAGTGCCTGATGTAGCCTTTTCCTTTCAGAAACTCTACAGAGCTTACCCTGCACCTTGTCACTTCCTTCCATCCTTCTTTTCCACTCCTTTGGTGGCAAAGTCACCTCAGTAGCACCTGAACTGAGCTGTGCCATGTTTATAGATCCTGTTTGGAAAACTTTCCCCATGTAGAAATGAAGACTATTTTACTAGCTGTAGGATTACAACACAGTGAAGATAAGGGAGCTTTTTAGCTACTAAAACAGCTATATTGTGAAAAATACCAAAGAGTGTCTCCTTCAGAGGGGATATTAGAGATTCATACAATATGCAAAGTGAGTTTGTTTCTCTTCATGTAACTAGGAATAAAAATACATGGATTTTTGCAAGTTGGTGTTTTTGGTGTTTTTGTTTTGTTTTGGTTTGGTTTGGTTTTTTTGGGGGGGGGGTTTGGGGAGGGTTTTTTGTTTTTTGTTTTTTTTTAATTATTTTATTATTTAACTCTGCTTACAAGGGAAATTGAGATCCCATACATCTTCTGTTCAATAATTTCAATAACATATTAGAGATGACCTGATCTTACATATTCAATATTCTTTTTAATTAAACCTCCAATGACATGATGATAAATGCAAAATAAATAAATAATACGTATAAGCTAGACAAGTTCATTTGAGTTCTGGGTTAATTTTTTTTGGTGTACAGAAATACTGTGACACTGCCAGGTAGTATGCAGAACACTGTACTTCTGCATACATACCAAGCTCCATTATACATGTAACTGAGAATGCAGCATGTTGAGCACTGTATTTCAGAAAACTGACTACATTTAGGTTTGTGTTTAAAGATGCTTCTGCTTAAGACACAACCTGAAAAAATCTACAGAATAACTTCACAAGAAAATTGTATTTCCAACCCTTCTAGATACTTACCCTTTCATTCTAACAATAGCTCATTACTGGAATTGAATAACACACTAAAGACTGCCTCTCTGCTTTTCAATTCATCAGGCTTAAGCAGAAACAGGACTGCATCTTTGGTCTTTGTTGATGCTGCTGTCCAAGCTTATTATCATATGAATATCTAGTTATTGTTTTATAAATGTTCACATTTCAGGAGCTCCCTGCTTTCTTTTCTCTCAGCAGACTTTACAATATCCACCTTCATTATCATCATGTGGCAGCATTGCTCTTCGCCTGCATTTGCTACTTTAAAAATTAATGCACTGCTATTTTCTGAATACTGTACTGTGTAAGCTGCTTATGAGTACATTATGCTATCAAGCAAGCACATGCAGAAAAGCTTCCTAAACTGTTATTCTTTCAATGAAAATACAGCTGGTTCTGCTTCAAAGGCACTTCTTTTCACCTGCAAATGGACTTGCTTCTACACTTATTCCTCAATTCATTGTCTTTTATTTGTGTCTGCAAATCTTTAATTGCCTTTAATTAGAGAGAAGTAAATTCAGTGCTTTAATCTTGCAAATACATTCAATCATAATTCTGTCTGGGATGAATACCAAGTTCTATTCACTGACTGATCTTTATAACAAAGGTATATAAATTTATTGTCCGTTTATATAGACCACACCAATTAAGCCACAATGGAAAACCAAATAGATAAGAGTCAAAATATTTGAAATGAGAAATGTGCAATCTAAATTTAATTACTCAAATAATTTGAAGATTAGTTATTTACAGCTAAAAAAAAACCTGACAGACAGTTAAATTTTTTAATCAATGCTACAGATTTAAAATTCCTTTCAACACTTTCACGACAATTCGCAACAACCAACAAACTGCTGTCCTGAATGTTTCTGTGCTGGTATTACAATCATACTCAAAACATTAGTAAGATATTTTACCTACATAAACAATCCATTTCATATGTTAAAATACTGCTTAAGGATCAATAAAAATAAAACTAGAGGGTAAATTTTAATTACCAGTAGTAGTTTAATCAAAGTACCTTACTGTAACTGATACTGAAAACCATACTAAAATATATACATATCTAATTAGAAACTAGAGACAGATTGTGGCAAGACTTACTGATGAACTGCAAGTGTGAAATCACACACCTAGTTAAGCTGGAATAAATTGGTTTATTATTATTATTACTATTATTATTATTATTAGGAATTAGTGAAGGTTCCAGGAACCCTCCACAAAACCCCACATAACAAACAGAACAAGAAAATGGACTTCTGGTCTTTTCAGGGTTTCCACAGTCTGACTTCAAGCATCCTGTCCTTTTCCCTGCAGTAACAGGGGTAAGGAAGAATTACATCTCATTAGCAGGGACAATGGCTCAAGATAGAGGAAAGTTCAGTCATGCCATCCTCCACAACCTCCTTATATGCAAGACACAGACAGTCACACCCATTACACTTGATTTCAGTTTTAGGTGATTGCTAGTTTGGGTCTCTCTTTACTTCCCATAGAGAATTCTCCAAAGAGTGAGTGATAGCAGCCTAGCATAGCCTAAAGAGCGTCCTGCTGCTGCCTGTTTTACTGTCAAGAACAACTAGAGATGTTTGGAACCCAAGTCAGATGGGTTGGCTTCAAGTCTTAAGTTTAAACAGATTAAATATGAACCAAGGAAATAGGTCTAAGGGTCAAATGGAGAAGAACCAGTTCCTACATGACTTTATCTTGATTCAAGATATTTACAGACATTACTTTGAAGTAATTATCTTGGGTATTACTAGTACTATAGAGAGAAAATCACGAGAGAGCCACAAAGGGACTGTAAATTGCATTGAAAACCACAGCCTGAATTCCGTCCCTGTTCAGCTATGACATGGTGGTTCCCAAGCCAGTTAGTTATGCCTGTGCTACAGAGCCACTGCACTCTGTACCTTAATTAGCACACTGCTTCTTCAGGACTGCTCCCATGTACCAACTATGGTCCTGCTTTAAGCTACAGACTCAGGGGATAGGTTAGGTTAGAAGACATTCTTGGGGGTCATATGACCCATCCTTCTGCTCAGAATAGACAATTTTTAAACTGTATTCAACCTGAAAGTCAGCTCCAGTGACTCTGGGAGCAAGTCTAGCTGAGCTTATCCAGTTGAGTTTTTAGGATTTCCAAAGGTAGAGATTCCACAACTGCCCTAAGAAACTCTTCCCAACATTTGGCCATGCCTCTGGTAAAAATGTTTTTCACCCACCTGCCGAGAATTTTCATGTTCTAACTTGCCTTTTATTTTGCCATTGTGCATCTTTGAGAAAAGTTAGGCTTCACCCTGCCTAAGTATTTGTAGACATAAGTAACATCTCAGCTGAGCTTTCTCTTCTTAAAGCTGAAAAGACAGCTCTCTCAGCCTCTTGTACATTCTGTGCTCCAGACAGACATCCTGACTCTTCACTGGACTCACTCTAGTATGTCCATGTTCTCCATGTTTCTAGTGCATGCCACTTGCCTTTTTCAACTATCAGGGAACCACTTCCATGGAACTAGCTAAATGGCTGACAGCTGAGAGAGAATTTAGTCATAAAATCGCACTGGCTAAAGTAGCTTAATGTCACCATTGCAATGGAACTGAAGTGCGCCAAAGGAATTCAGTAGGGTCTGTAAACAGCAAGTCAGTGGATTAAAAGGGTCAAATCAGTTTGCACTACCACCAATTCCCAAACTTTAGAGTAGTTTTAGTAGGAGGAAAGACAAGCCTTTATTTTTTTACATGCCTTGGGGTTCCAAAACTGAGCTCTATCATCTCTTACACAGTAGTACAACTTTTCTTTAAGTACCTTTCTAAATGCCAACAAGTTAGGTGTCTGGCTTGGAAAAAGAAGAGTTTTTTAAGTGCTTTGTAACACCATCGAAAAGCACAGAAGTACCTACAAGCCTGCCTCCCAAAGTGCATGAACAAGTATTTAATTTTATGATCTTTGAGAGATTTTAAACCAGTCATATATTCACTGAATATCAGAACTTCAACTCAGTGAAACTGTGAAAGTCTGCTCTCACAGAATGAATCTTCAGCATGCCTGCTTCATTCTGAAAATAACTATTTATTTAGAATGTTGAGGAACCTCAGAAAAACAAAATTCCATAGGAATGGAATCAGTTGACAAACCACACAGCAGTAACAGTTTTATAACCTATGTCTGAGAATTGGCAACAGAGCCCTAGTTCACATCTATGGAAACATGATCATGCTCTCAAGTATTTATTACTGTATTTTGTGTTATTATTGTCACACAGATAAATTCAATGACCATTCTTTTCATGAGAAGCAGAAGTGAGATTTTCTTATTTTTAATTGCTGTGATTCCAAAAGAAGTTTTTGGAGTCTTAGGTTTACAGAAATATTTTTTTACATCTTATACCTATACAAGTGTGTGTCTGTACTCAGAAAAGGCATGAAAACCCCCCACAGCCTCTCTATTTTATTCAGGTTTAATGGCAGCTCAAATCAGTGACCATTTTTCAATCTTGAGAGACGGAACAGCTTGACACTAATAATACATTTGCAAAGGACACATCATCATTTAACACAACATTAAGTGCTCAGGGACAACTTTTTACTGTAGACACAATGTGCTCTGAGCTCAGGGCTGACATTTAATGCTACAAAGATAATCCAACTAGTCATTCATGAGAGGTAAATTAATTTTCAAGCAACTATATTTCAGCTTTAAGCCAACAAGAAGGATGCATTAAAATGAATAACTTCATTTTATGCTGCATGCAAGATTTAAAACCCCCAAAATATAATGCATTCTCAAGTACACCAAAATATACCCATTTCATTATTGCTATCTTTCCCTGATTCCAAACCAGAAGTCTGGTAATATTTGTTAAATATAATATTCTGACTGGAAGTAGAAAATCCCTCAATTTTTCTGTGAGTTGCCATGAAAAGTAGCACTTCATTAAAAAAAAAAGGTTCACATTTAAAATTTGTATTAGACATACTTTGATTATAACAAGTGATTAAGTATTTAAATTAGCATCTTTTCTGATACTTAAGGAATATTTTAAAAATCTATATAAGCATTTAAGAAAATAAATTTAGGAAACCAATTATCAATAATGTACAGAACAACAATTGAAGACAATACCTTAAATCAGCTAATTATTCAGGTAATTTGTTTTCAATACCCGTAGAATTGTAATAGTCAATTAACTGCAAGACTATAATGAAAGGTCTGAAGAAGCACTAACAATATTGATGTGTACTACTACTGTTTGATAGGCAGTCCTTTTTCATGCCTTTCAGTGCTGCAATCCTGTGCTAAAGTCCAACACGTGCATGGCTATAGCCAATAAAAAGTACTGGCTCCGTGTAAAAGTAACTTCCACACACAATGGCAGCTTTTCAATTAATTTTTCCAACAAGCTTGTTTCCTACTAAAACAGACAACTATGAAAACATTAAATACCTTTCTTAAAAATAAATTAACACAATTAATTTGAAACAGTTCACTGGGTGGGTATTTCACTTCTTTTCTGCCTACATAATATATACATACATTACTTTGGATATGTTGTTTTGAGTACATGTACCACTTTGCTATGGAACAACTGCTCACAGTTATACCTTCATATAAACAACCATATTTTAGTATAAATTCTGAAAATGGAAAAAGCAAACCAAAACTACTACTGTAGAGACGATTTAAAAGAGCATGTAGTTACAGGTAAAGGGAGAGTAGTGTCAAACTGGAAGAGAGTAGGTTTAGATTAGATATCAGGAAAAAAATTCTCTACTGTGAGGTTGGTGTGGCACTGGAAGAGGTTGCCCAGAGAAGCTGTGGATACCCCATCCCTGTAAGTCTTTAAGATCAGACTGGATAGAGCACTGAGTAACCTCATCTCGTGAGAGATGTCTCTGCCCATGGCAGGGCTTGGAACAAGATGAGATCCCTTCCAACACAAATCATTCCATGATTCTCTGAAGTATTCACTATTAAAACCTATATTTCTATCCAACATTTGATGAGATGATTTTTGGGCAACAGAAACAATTGTATTATTTCTTTGGTGATAAGAGGTGTGAAAAAGGCAGCATAGGGTGTGAGTAAGAGAGACACACAGAACACGAGTCTTTCTTTCTGCCTCTGGTTCAGGCTGCACCCAGCTGCAATTTGGCTTACACTGATTTTATTAATAGTTGGCTGCAAATAGAGGAAATGTGATACAACCTCCCAAAAGTGGAACGGGATCTCATTGGTATCTTTTATGTACATACTCTTCTTACACATTCACAGTCTGCCTGTGATTCTACTCACTGTTACAAACCCTTTCTCCAAGATTATTGCATAAGCATTTCTTATGCTTACTCAGTTTGCAGGTTGAGTATTTATGCCACAGTTAAGAAACTTGCCCTTTTTCTGTTGCATTATATTCTACTTTTCCAAGCCATTTCACTGATTTCTCAAATTTAGTTTGAACTTGTAGACTAAATTCATCATCCCATTGGCTATTCAAATACTGGGTCCAGGCCATTGTGGATCTACTAGTAACTACTGAAAATAGCTTCCATATCAGTTTGGTACCCATCTTGCAGTAGGTTCATATTCATATATCTCTAGTTTGTTTACCAGAATACATTGACAAGGTCAAGGTAAATGGCACCTCTTCCTCTTCCCCATTAATGGTAAGTATGCTACTCTATCAGAGAAGAAAATTGAACTGATTTGACAAAACACATTGGTTGTGGCTGATCTTGTTGGGACTGGGGATCCTTACATGAAACTGTCCCTATCCTGGAGAGCTACTGTGAAGGATAAGGAAGCTGCATTCAATAATTTATGAATATTATATGTTACATCTGCGTGCTTGTTACTGTGACGTCAGCTTTATAATTACCAGAGTTTAGCTCCAAAAAACGCTGGCCTGTGCTTAGGCAGGGAGGTAGGAAAATACTACTGATGGATCTCTACTGAGAGCACTTAGAGACAATGAAGGAAAATACATAGACTGACCAGGTCATCCTATTCAGTTGCCCACAATCAAGCATATCCATGTAACAGATGTTCCACAGAGTATCTTCTATGCTCTTCTTATCTCTGCAACTACAGAGCCAGAAATTTCTCCCATTGTCTTATATTAATTAGTGTCTTTTGACCTTGAACAGAACAGGAGCAACTAAAATCACAGGAGAAATCAGATTATGTTATGTTTTTAGCAAAAAATTCCACATACATGTATATAATTCTAGCACCAGCATCAAAAAGATCCTGGTCAAAAGGATGCCACCTTCTTTCTTTCCTCACTGAAGAAAATCTGTTCAGCAGCCTTAACCCATCTGAACTATCAAGAAATTCTTCCAGACCACATCCCTGGCATTAAGCAGGGCCAAACCAACCACAGCCTGAAAAACATCTTCAACATCAGTAATTTAAAATTTATTCCGAATTACTCTGGTGTGCATCATGCTACTGCCAGACAACATTAATAACTCATTCCCAAAAATGGTTGCTTGAATAAGCACCATATCATCAAGTACTGCAGCAACACTATTAAACCCTCTGGATAAAGAGTCTCTGGTGTTTCAGGAGAGGAGGATGTCTCTCTGCTGTTGCTGGCACCACACTACCTGACAAATCCAACCTTATTAGGTGACTGGGCCATGACAAAGTGGGACTGTGGCAGCGCAGGAATCTGGAGTCATCCCTTCTCCCATGTCTAACGCTCCTCCGCAAGTGCCCTCCAAGGAGCCACAGAGATCCCCAACATCTCCAACCTTTCTGCTCTGGGGCTTTGCTTAAAAGGGTGATGGTGACAACTAGTCTAGGAAGGGAATGACACAATCTGCCACCCACACCTTCTTTTTCCCCAACAGTAACAGGGTGGCATAGGAGGTGGCATGGAAAACCTGAGCCGATGAGGCCATATGAAATATAGTACTGGACTTTCACCACAAATATCACATCATATCTATTTCTATCAGCTTCAGTTTTCTGCTCTCACACACAATAGGATGCCACTATTTGAACAGTATTAAAGCATGTATCTGATTTTATGAAAAACAAACAAAGCCTTGCAGTAAACAAAGACCAACGAAGTTGCACGATGAACCAGAGACAGAGCACCAGAGAGAGTACAGCTCAGGAGAAGCTAGGTCACTTCTCTGTGACACCTGTTTTGTTGAGCAGAAACCCCTTTTAAATGTTAACTTGAGACTTTGCTGCCAAGTTCACGTTAATTCACCACTGGTCACAGCTTACTAAAGAAAAAGCTTCCCAGGTCTGAACCAAAGCAAGCCTGGACTGGAGCTAGAACTTGAGAGGAACAGACTCCATTTATGGATTTAGTACAAGTATGGGATTCATGTTGTTCACCTAGGGGCAGAAGACCTTAAAGAGCTGAGGGGGATATCCTACAAATAAGTCACAACTGCACTTGGGAAGTGAAAGGAAGAAAATATCTGAGTGAGGAGACCTGCAAGAAGTCAGGCACCATAAGAATGGAAGAAATGTGATCCTGAATGCCTTAACTTTTGACTCAGTGTCTTATCTGCTCTTTTCAGAATTGAAAATAAATAAAATGCTGTCTGCCAAGATGCAGTAATTTCTTACTTGTAAGTTGTATCATTTTGGGCCAGCTGTATACAGCAAGGCCATCCCAAAACAAAAGTTGTCATTTATTAATTCTGCCTAAGTAAAAGGTTTCCAGTAATACTGACAGCATTTGCAGTTCTCACCTCAATGAAGCCCATTGCAAAGGATGCTTCGTCAGACCTACATATCAATGTCACTCCAGAAGTCAATGCACTGACAGTTGTAGCAGAGGTGGATGTTACAGGATACTGTGAAAGTGATTATGTAAGATGGAAAAGCAGATTTCTGGAGTCTCACTCCAGCAATGCAGAAATCAGAAGCTTTTAATGGAATTAGCCAAGAAGGGAACATCTCTTGTACACATCACCATTATCCCTTGGGATCCTAAAATTACTTGTGAGGAATAATCCCTCCAACTCACTCATAATTTTAGCACACCTAAGAATGACATATCTTCAGTTTACCTGTAATTTAAACTTCTTTCCTTCTACAGAAACACCACCTGACAGGTCTTAACTAAAAGTGAATGACAGCAATAGGAGCTTATTTAAAAGCGTAAAGGAAATGCATATTTATGAGCATGCAGAGTAATGGTTTATGGACCTGAGAACTAAAGGTCTTGAACTAATAATGACTTGAAGGCATATTAGGAGACAGAATTTTACCTTCAAGAGCCAAACCAGGCTTCTGTCAGTGATGAGATGGATGTTAAGATAATAGGATAGAGAAGCCTGGCTAACTTTTAAAGTTAATTTTTCAGACCTTCAACTCCATCCTTTTCTCCTTCTGAAGGCTCACAGAAAAGGATTTACATGTGTGTGTATAGTAAAATAATGGCATCTTACTCCTGACTTCTGGACTGGATTTACTGCCTAGTAGGTGAATGGCTGGAATCCTTCACAAATACTGCAGTCTAAAATGCACAATGAAGAATAGCTAGACCTTACTTCAAACCTTCTCTTTAGAAATACAAATTCATCAAGTAATTTTTATGTTGCAGTTTTTTTAATAACTGACATCAGACTGATGGTAATGATTTTATCTGAGACCCTTTGATTTTATTTCACCATTTGCATCAGGATCATTGCTGTGTTGATATTTTAATGAATAAAATCAGTTGGTTTCAGTAATAGCCTTACTTTGAACATCACTGTATTATAAATAATATAAATAATGGAAGTCATGTATTAGGGCAATCTATTCAAAAAATCGAGGGTTGCTCCCAGTACCTGTTTTTTCCAAATCTTTATTCCACAGGATGATCTTTTAAGTATGATGTCTCTTGTAGGAAACATACAAAAGATGGAAAGACTGTTAAGGAAAAAATTCTACCATCTGGAAAACTATTTGATTAGATCAGATAAAGCATGGAGCTGTCTTCTATTTCTGAATCTCCCATAAAATTACTGTATGACCTTGGGAAATCTCTTTTCCTTGCAAGACTTTGTTACTCATCAAAAACTCTTGAGATCCTAGTCTAATGGTATAATAGAAGTAAAAAACACTCATGAATGTTATCTATTAGAGATGATTCTCTGATGGCCTACATTAATTTATTTTTAAAGATTTTAAAATTACATTTACAAATATAATGAGAAATAATTAAACAAGTACCTGAAAAAGGAACTGAATCTGCTTCTGACCCTTAAATTCAATTTCTTATTCATTAAAAATGTGTGTTAAATATTTATAAACCCATGGACAAAGCAATTTCAGTTTCTGGAATTAAAAGCATACAAAATTAAGCAGAATTAAACAGAAAACTAACTTTTAGCTATGCTTTGTTCCTCACAAACTGTATGTGAATATTGTTCTGATCACAAAAGTCCTATGTGCCACCTCCCTTCCTCACTTCCCTTGATGAAGTCCGTCTGTCTAGAGTTACCTAATGTGGTCTGGCATGCGACACAGGACACAGAACACCAGCCATGCACTGTTAGGTGGCCAGGGGTTTGTCTTAATTCAACTCCATCTCCTGTGAGAGAGTCCTGGTGCAAACCATTGGCACAGAGAACCCCCCATCTCCCAGGTGGGCTCACAGAAGACAGGACAGGCATTGATCTGTTCACATGAGAGTTTATTTGTAAACTCTCTGAATGGTCCTCTATTGACATTCCTCAATCTGGCTGATTCTGTTTAAACAAACCAGAAAGGACATTTTCATTATACATAACATGCCAAGTGAAAAATAGTCAACACATTTCTTTTTCAAAGTAATTTTTCAGTTCCTTGCAACCTAGAGGTTTGTCTCACAATTGGAATAAAATGTTTTTCTGAATGTCTCTTTTTGCAGATAGATAGATATAAGAACACAGAACAACAAAAAAAGTCACACCCCCTCCCTTTTGGCCCATTTTTCAACAGCTCCATTCATCAGAAGAAAAGAGACAGAGTGTCACTTTCAGTAACATGGTCCTTGTGACAGACATGCTTTTCCTAAAGCAAAAAAAACCAAAACGAAACAAAAAAACAACCCAGTGAATCTGACTATGCCAAGTTCTAAGAATTTAGCAAAGGGGTTTTGCAAATGCAGAGTAGATGACACTAAATTATTAAAACAGTATTACTACAACATTTGAGTTCAAACACTGTTCAAATGGCAACTCGAGTCGACACACTAGTGTGATATGTTAGTGACCAACAGCCCCCAGTCATACATGTGTCTTCATCACTTTCCACTCCAGGTGTTTACTCTGCTAGAACCCACCCTTGCCAATATGTCAACCTATTCCAAGATTCACAGAACAGAGCTCTTCCAATTGCTCCATACTGCTATACACTTCTAAGATCTAGCAACTCTGTGGGGAAGATTTCAGCAACTGCTGCGTACTTGCATGAATTTCTTTCAAAATGTGATTAAGTTAAAATAATACTTGGCAAATTACTGATTTTGCATACGCTGTGTAATAAGTAAATATGTGGAGAAAGAAAACTCCACCTAAAGAAAGCACCTCAGTCAGTGATGTATGCAGTGGAGACAGAACATACCGTGCCCTTTGCCACCACCTTTGGCACCTGCTGTAAACTCATTGAAAATCTTCCTTTCTACTTACTAAATAAAGTTATGTTCCCAGGTTCCTTGTCAACCTACAGAAACTATGTGTTTTCCTTTTCTGTCACTCCCTGGAGATGAGCTAATTGCTAGAAGTATGTGGCATGAGCTCCTTTTAGTTTCTGACTGAGATTTTTTGATGACAAAATGCCTGTGTCACATCCTACCACTGGGACATGCTGGAACAGCTAGGACCAATGGGTAACATAGGAAAGTCCTATCTAAGGTGCACAACTGGGCATCCTCTGATAAACTGCACACCACACTTACGACTAGACTGTTAAGTACTGACTTCTGTAATACAAAGAACAAAAAATGCAGCAACACCAAATGTATACTCAACAATTTATTACTAAGACCCCCCAAAACCAGAAAAAAAATGATGCTGTGGAAATATTGTGATAGCTTCACCACACTGTGTTGAGAGCACAGGCACTAAAATATGAAGTTTAGTGTTATGATCAAAATGTGTCCCTTTTCCCTTATCTCCCTTCTTTCAGCATGAATTTCACATTCTCAAAAAAAAAAAAAAAAAAAAAAAAAAAAAAAAAAAAAAAAAAAGAAAGAGGAAAAAACCTATGAAATTCAAGATTATGTTGTCAGTTCTCCTCAAATCTTGATTTTGGTAAAAAAAATATTCAGTATTAATTTTTCCACAAGTAAAACTTCAGTCAGAAAGTTATGGTAATCCTTCCAAATGCATTCTCTAGCTATAAATATCTCAGAAAGCTGCTCCACTTCACAGTGAAACTTTGTCCATATGGAACATATGACTAGGAAGGACTTGAGGAACTACTGAAATCCAGTGCTTTGCTAGAGAAGGCACATGTTTTCTTTAAAACGGATCATAGAAAATGACAGGTTGGAAAACAAGTTCAAGCATTTGGAGGTTTGGGTTTTTTGTTTTTTTTTTTTTTTTTTTTTTTTTGGTTGGTTGGTTTTGTTTTGACTTTTTTTTTTTTTTTTCCTTTAGCCTACCAATAGAACATTACCCAAGAAGCTCAATCTCCTATTGGTAAGAAACTGCCTTCTGTTTCCTGTTATGTTTCTTTATGGACAATTTATACACTTATGGACTGGATATATATGGACTGTGTCTTCCCCAAGTGTTTACTTGGGAAGTTCCAAAAGGAACCATATTTGTCTTAATTTGTGTTCAGCTGTGTTAAACAAGGCTCTTCTTGGTCTTCCCTAGTAGTTCTTTCAGCATTTCTTTCAATTCATCTTTCTTAAACACAGATGAGCAAAACAGTTCTCAGTACTTCAAACTCACTGTCCCTAGTACCCTTTTTAATGGCTTCAATATTTTTTATCATTACTTTAAATACATACAAGGATAAAGTACACATTTTTCATGACCATGAGTAACCACTAGGAACAAGGAAACCTTTCCACTAAGATTTCCAGCTGATGAATTGACATCACTGGTTGTGAACTAGCTGGTCATCAACGTGCACAGTTCTTTGATACCCCTTTGGCCATAAACAACAAATGGTGAAGAAACAATTAGCTTTTCCAGCACCAAAATGTTATTCATTTTAGCTTCACAGTTATGGACTGGATTTTGTTCCGAGTTACAAGGATAAGCATCTGAAATAACTGCTAAATTCAGTAGTGTGATACCTGTCCCAAATTTCCACAACAAAATCCAACCTTCCTACTCATGGTCTCTTGACTGTAGGAAGTGTTTCTCTTCAGACTAAAAACTACCTGAAAGGTAGCTGAATAAAGCAAAAAATTTAACACTAAACTATGCTTTTAATTTCTCTTTTTTCATCTGTGACAGAAATAATATGAGGAAGAAAATCCTCTGTTGGATACATTTTTTCTGCTTTTGTAGAGCCAAAATGTTTTAGCCTCCCTCTCCGAGGAATACATGAAAGTATTTCCCTCTTTGTCCTTTTCACGATGATTACTCATCAGAATTTGATCATTTTCTCCACACAAATATGAGTTACTTTTCCTTCTTCCATTAAACCATTTGGATAGAAGCTCTTTCATGGTGTGTATATGCTACAAGGTCTGTAGTCTTCCAAGCTGCCTATCAAGACACACAGAGCCTCCTGGATTACAGACATGAGACTTTCTTGTAACTCTACCAATCTTTTCCATCTGGTATTGTACTTAACAGGTGGATTTTCTGAGACACTTCACACTATGAAGCATGTTAAGGATTGTACCTCCAGTTCTGTTTGATTTGCAATTTATTCAATGTTTCTCTCTGTGCATTCTAGTTTGCACGGTCCTCATCTATTCCAGAAAAGGCAGCGAGGACTGCAGCCGATCTTTTCTGTGAAAGTATTTCTTCAGAGACAACCCCACTAGTCATTTCACTCCACTTCTTTCCACAGTTCAATAGACTAAACACCATTGTACTATACCTGAACATTATGGAAAAGGCTGTGTCAAAAAAAGAATTGCATTCAGGTTTTGTTATGCCTTCCACACGTATGAAAAGCAACATCATTGTTCACTGATGACAGTGTAAAATACCACCTTTAAAAATACATGGATTTAAACTATTGTAGTTATTATTGATAAAGCAGGCCCGATCTGACCTACAGAGGCCACCAGATTGAAATCAAAAATGATTCTGAAAAGCTGAGGGAAACTTACACAGGGCATGATTTCCTTCTTACACTTCCTAATTTGTTCAATCTGCATGCTATATGGAATAAAGATTCTTCCTAAACTCAGTTGACATGTGGCTTGGCTTTGCCACGTATGCAACAGTAATACTGGCTAATGGCACTTGCTGGCCTGAGTTTTGCCACACACTTCAGATCCGGCAGTGTGCTGTCCTGGCTTTGATGTGTATTAGTTTGTGCATTCAGCCAGATGAGGAAGCAGATCAGGGAGTTCACTCAACTCACAAACTGCTCAGCACATATTTTACTTCAAGCTGGATCAAAATGGCAAAAAACAGCTCTGCCATCCCCGAGGATGGTGTATTATAGACTGTGACATGGCGGAACATGTCACAGGAACAAGGAGAGAGGTAGGTGCTGTTGAAGGTCACTTTCTCATGCTGAACTGCACCCTCTGATTATCTGGCTGCAGGTGCACCGATGTATTAGACAATGTGAATAGGAACTGGAAATAAAGGGTATGCTCACTCCAATTGTTACAACAGTGCCTGACACATATGCCCACTATCACCCTCTCCCAGGTAATTCCTACACACGGCTCAAGAAGAAACTGAAAATTGCCTGGAGCAATTTTCCACAGGCAGTGTGCAAGCAGCCACTCTGTTTTAGGGATAAAAGAGTTTAACAGTACCATCAGGGTTATTTGACCTCTCTGCCAGAAAGCAGTACAATGCTTGCTTAACCTACAAGTGCAGACATGAATCACCAGCCCAAACTCTCACCCTTCACCTGTTAGAACAGAAGCCTGTAGAGATCATTCTTACACATCTCAGTGTCTGCAAAAGCATTCACATTCTACTTTAAAAGTTCTCCCTGCTCTTCAGTTCACAGTGACCACCGGTCTCTCAGGCCAGGTCTAAACTAACAGCTGCAGACTCATTCTGCCCATGATGTGAACCGGTAAGATGCAAGCAGGAGATGCATTGCCACAGTACACAGCAACATGGCCAAGTTAATTAGCACTGATAAGAGGTCAACACAAGCACTGTGCTCAGGAGGCCCAAGGATGAAGGGTTTAATGCACAGTGTGAGTTCAGACTTACTCCAAACAGCTTCAGTAAATCTGTGCCACACTCTTACCAGTATGCTGTAACCTTGAGATGAAGGGACCATGTCTAATGCTGAGACACTGTTTCACTCCATATGCTAGTTCATTATCCAGCTCCTCTCTGTTTTGACTGCCAACAAATAATGATGTTTTTCAACACTTCTCCACTAGGAACTGAATGCACAAACATCGCATCATAAATGCCACCCAACATCTGCCAGGCAGTTACCATCTTCCCATGACTATCACCCAGGCTGAACCTAAGCAAGTGATTTACTGACAATCTGTGTCACAATCTCTTAGCCATCGCACCCTAGATCATCCAAACATCAATGCTTATGAATGGCCCACAGGTATTCGGTTAAAATACCACAGGAAAATTATTTCTAATGATCCCCCTCCATGCATTCTAAACTTCCTGTTACTTAGTAAATGAAAAAATCAAATATTGCAACTGAGGATATCAGTTTTGGTACAAATCTTACAGCACCAATGCAAATATGCTGATAATGATAAAATATTCACAGAAAATAGGCTTTTCCAATTTGCCTATTTACTAAGCGGTCAAAATCCTTGAAAATACTATTGCTTGCTCTAGGAGTTATTTTAGAACAGTATGAGTACCTTAGCTGAGCAAAATTCCCTCCGCTGGTCCCACAGTGAATAGGGCATCTATGTAACTGAGACAATGACAAGGACCAGATTTCAAGTAAAGTATTTAAAAAATTAAGCAACAGATTAGTGACTTGCCTTATATTATCTGTAAACTTATTAACTGAAACCAGAGTGCTCAATCAGGGCAAATTATTTGTTTTCCCACATTCCACTTATTGTAGAGCTCTTCGTTCACTTCACAGCACTTTTCTGTATTGATTCAACTACTACACAAATGAAATATCTCAAAATAACTTTGAATGTGTGGATACTTTCAATGGTGCTTATTTTAATCAGCCTTTACCATCAAGTAAAAGCAAAAGCTTGTCACATGAGGTTTGAGATTTCTGTAACTGTAATTCAAATCAAGCAAATGCCTTTCTTATTTTCATTCTAGTAGCTTGAGCTTCCTAAGACCATTCTCCTTCTGACCCATAAGTTCTTTTCTTATCCAACACTTTAAGCCTGCAGGCAATATGTAGAGCTGAGCAGACAATCCCATAAATAGTTGAAGACCTTAAAAAGCACAACGCAGCCAGTTCCTAACTTTCTTCCAAAATAAGGCATAATACAAGCAAAAGCTTCCACTGAAAAGAAAAATATTTTTAATACAATCCAGTTAGAGAAATCCATGACAACACGCAATTCATGGACTGCATGATAGCAATCACCAACATGATTCATTACATTCAATTCATTACAAAAGCCAGATGACTATTCTGTGGTCATGTGTTCCCTGAACATGGACATCTAACATGCTCTTTTAAGGCCATAAATAGATGCAATACCTGATGAACTACATAATGTACATGGTCAGATCCTGAAGCATGAAATACAAAAATCCCTTCAGTTAAATCTCTTGACTTGATCCAAAGTGACTCTAATGTCTTTCTTAGACCACTGCCCCTGCAATGCTTGTCAGACTCCTTGCT
Source organism: Hirundo rustica (assembly GCF_015227805.2). NCBI lineage: Eukaryota > Metazoa > Chordata > Aves > Passeriformes > Hirundinidae > Hirundo > Hirundo rustica. The sequence goes on along the minus strand of NC_053450.1, from coordinate 24,520,112 downwards.
GCCTTCATTACTGCTAGCCCAGACAGGGGAGAAGCAGGCAGAGGTTAAACAGACCACCGCCTTCCACGGGAGAACAATGGCTGGACAAAATATAACTGCACCCCAAAACCCCAGAGCTACTTTACACAGCACTGTAGCTAAAGAAACGCAGTTACAATGTTCACCTTAAATATCTATCAAGCACATCCTGAGAGATGCATTTGTGCTGGGCATTTCATTCTCATGCCTGCTCCACTGCTTTGTTATGATGAAATAAGAGGAAATCCAATTTGTAGCTCACTGCCCAACTCTCCTTGCATTTATATTAATGCAATAGTACCTACACATGTACCACACATAGAGAATGTGTATATATGAACACTGTACACACCAAAAAATTATGTCTGAGATTTTTTAGAAATTGGCGTCTAAAATTAGATTTACATATTCACACTGAGATGAGAGTCTTTGAAGTCCAGCTTTCACACATGAGCTAAGATTTTCAAAACTTGGTGAAAGAATTTCTAAAAATGTTAAACTGCTCTGCCTCTGAATGTAATATATACATGCTTATATGTGTCTACAGTGAAAACTTTATGTATTTTGTAAAGGATTATAAGAGGTTTTTCTCAGCTGACTTTGACTGCAGAAATGAATTCACTGAAGAACTGAATGAAGCTGAGAGTAACTACAAACATAAATATGTAACACTGCAACAGCCCTGTAGACACTGGATACCTTACAGGAATTGCAAGTGCTTGAAATAACACCATACAGAAAGCCAGTTCAGCAACTGGAAATATGTTAAATTTCACTCTCATTTACACCTATAACAAATGTGTAGCAAATCCACTGAGTGAAACAGTGTTATTATTGATGAAATTAAAAAAAAGACTAGACTATGAGCCTTGGTATAAGAATACTAAACAAGAGCAGTATGAACATATAGTAAAATCAGTATAATCAAACAAGCTCAAAGAAACCTTTGCTGTGGAGAAGGCACAGGAGCCAAGGGTTTAGATACACAACCTTTCTCCTTAGCTTCTCTTCAAGGAGTGCAAACACACTCGCACAGTCCTCTGGATCTGCAGCCACTCCTGCCATTCTTGCTGAGACTGAGTGTATGTCTGCCCAACAAATGAAAACTAAATAATATCCACACAAACCTAAGTACATATCCAGATCTACCATCACCTTTCATGCTCTCAGCCAAGGCAATAAAACACAGCTCTGCTGCTTTGGACTTAAAAACTATGTGATCACAAGCTGCATGTGCTTAACATCCATCATCAGTCTTCACAGAACATATTTAAAAACATCCCAATCGTCAAAAAATGTGGATTAAATTAGTATAGCCAGACTAGGCTTTACTTCACAGCAGTGTTTTCCTCAGCTGCTCCCACTTTAGTTTCCAAAAAGTGATTCCACTGGCATAAAATTAAAATCAAAACAGCACTAACTGACCAAAGGATGTAGTTCATTTTCTGTGACACCAACATTCATTCTTCATAAAACCTCCTCCCAAAAAAAGGAATTATACATGGTATCAGTGGTCTATCACTGTGAAGTACGAAACTAAGATTCCAAAACTTGCCAACTTGCCAATAAGAGCAAAAGGAGGACCTTTTTTCCTACTTCTCTTTAATACATGCTTAGTAATAGATTTTTATTAGAAAAATTCAAGGGAGCACATGTAATGCTTCATTATGCAAAAAAAATGGGAACACCAGAAATGTCTATTTCTTGGGGTTTCTTTCACTATAAATAAACAGTAGGAGAAGACTTCCTAAGTAGTCAGTATTTGTTTCTGTGCTTTTCCCCTCCTTTCCCCTCCTTTCCTTTCCTTTCAGTAAATAGGTGACAGCCATTAAAATAGGGCAAAAAGATATGACTAGTTAAAAAAAGAGACTGGAGATTTTTTATTTCATTGACATCTGTCCTGCTACATATTTGCTTATGGCAGAGGAGAGCAATCTCATTGATGTAGATGTTGCTTGCTGGTTCCGTGCCTTTTTTTAACAGACTAAAGATAGAGGAATTGCTGTCTTGTGACAAATGGGTGGAATTTTGAAATTTTCAGTACAAATTCACTTCAAACATTTTTTGCTGTTGCTGCTGTTATTTCAGAAATTGTATCTAAAATTTTCATGCTGATTACAAATATTTCCTGATCCAAAACAGAACAGCCACATTTCACATCAAAGTATGCAATGTATTTCAATGAAAGTATCAAAATACAACATTTTCCTTCTTTTTAAGCTGAAAAGGAAGGTTGGTAGCAGCCACTTTTTTTGAGTATGCAATAGCACTATTCAGGACAAGGAAGGTAGAGGCACACTAACTCCATAAAAACACAGAGAAGGAAAACAGTAACAGAAAAGAGAAAAGATGAGGTGGTAGAGAGTAAAGACAACTCCTTTAGCAGAAGGGCAAGTGGAAATGGCAATCTGCCACAAAAAGGGCTTCTCTCTGGAGACAAGAAAGCAACAGGTACATGCTCCAGATAGTAGCTAGAGGGGGAAAGCCCGGAGATGTTCGTGCTGCCACTAGTCCCTGGCAGCTCTTCTCCATCTCAGGGCTACACTGACACCACAGCCTTGGCTCTAGGATGAGGCACCTTCCTTCTGGACAAGTCATCAGTCGCCACCCCAAGGAATTTTTAAAAGGCCCAGCTTTACCCAAAACATTTTATCTGTTAGTTCGGATGGGCATTGCTCTCTTCACTCCTATGCTGCCACAGCAGGACTCAGGACTCCTACCCAGTCCCCATCCCTACTGCTCCACACATGTGATGCCAATGAGCACCACCTCCATCACCAAGTCACAATGCTCACTCTAAGTGAGTAGCTTTGTGCTTTTCAAAACAAAAAGAGAATGTATTTTCATTCATAACTTTTACTCCTCCCCAGGCGATTTGAGGAGCCTTATTTGCTCCAAAGAACCCCTGGGCTATGCCTGTATGAGCTCCACCCCCTAAAAGATCAAGCTGTCAAGTCAGGAGATACAGAGCAGACAATAGGCAGACCTTTGAATCTACAAATTGAAGGTTGAATGATTGGGCAAACAACCTCTCCTCATGAAAAATTATGCTACAGCAACACAATAGTAATGGGAGCCAAAAGTATGTCTATTCCTGATTTGTAGACCAGGTTTTAGTTATGCTATAATCCTCTCAGTGTGCCTGCTTAGGATCCCACAATCACACAAGTCATGAACACTACCCACAAATCCTGCAGCTTCCATGCCGAGCAAGTGACACACCAGATGAAGAAGGATGGAAAATATACATGTGGAATTGTTCTGGGAACTTAAAGCACACATAACAGTAAACAAAGCAAATATGGTACAAAACCTGTTGCTATTTTCACAGCATTTGTGGAGCAAAGCTGCATAAATGCAGAAGGACGCATACTGCCTCACACCTTTCCTCTGATTCCAGCAAATTAAGCACAGCAGCACAAACAGCAGCAGGGAGAAGGAAATGCTCTGCAGAAGAGCTTTCCTGTTTGCTGCTGCACTACAGGTATATATTTGGGTATGTGAGTGAGAGATGAGTAAGAAGTGTTAAAATTACTTTTCCTCATGTCTCTTCTGCAGCCTTGGCTGCTCATGGAGATTTGAACAGGCAGAGATCCCTTGGTGCCATCCTCCTTCCCCCAGGCACAGCTGAAGCCAGTTTGAAAAGGTTGCTGTGGTTGACCCCCGTGCACTTGGGGATAGGCTTCACGAAACCATTGCCAGTTTGGTCTGATAACTAAAAGACTGCCTCCGTTCCCCACTGAGAAGGCAGTGCCACTGTCAGATACTGGAGCACTAGCTTAAGTGGCACTACAGACAAATTTTGGCTGGTGGCAGGAGAGATGGCTGAAAGCCAGCTGACAGAGAAGAGCAGGGAAATCCTCTGAAAATGCTACTGAAGCAAACAGCAACCGCTAGTGGCACAGAGGCAAACAAGACACGAGTGATCCTGTTCTCATGGAGAAGAGAAAAAGGCAAACGGCTGAACTGAAGTAATCAACATGAACTTGAACCATGGCACAGGGCAAACATGTGGCACGCCGTATGGAAACTCAGAACAAAACAGAAAGCTTGGAACAAAATTAAATTAAAAATCTGCTTCTATTTCAATTTACTCCACTAAACATCTAACTGAAAATTGTGTTGGAAGTTGATATGACTTCGTGACATGTTGTTCCTTGAAGGCTGCCATTTTCCATCAAAAAAAAAGGTATGAAAAACGTTTCAATCTGGTTACCTTCTAATCAGCAAGGCTAGAAAACATTAAGCTGTAAGCTAAAAAATAACATCACACCATTAGTCAGCAGGAGATAGCTATTCAGCCAGCATCTATCATAATGTTTTCAACAATCCATAGATACCAAATGCCTGGAAAAGAAGGCCGGCAATCACTCCAAGCATGGATTTTGAGATTTAAATGCATTTAATAAATTAATTTCTTTAAAGACAGGCCCTGTGCAGCCTCACTTTTACTGTTTCTAGATATAATCTACCTCAGAAAGGGTGATCAAATGTCCAGCTGCAAAACAAACGAGTCTGGAGCATTAGGGAATTCTGTGTTCTGAGGGATCATCTGTCGAACAGCTTCACACTAAAACAGCCCTGCAAAAGTACCTAAGATGTCAAATCTAAGTCTTAATGAATGACTGTGTTTTAAAAAAAAACCTTTCTGTATAATTTCTAATAAATACCTGAATGAAACCAGGCCAAGAAGAAGGCCAAGAGGAGTTAAAATGAAGAATCTAGAGCATTCTCCTATGAGGAAAGTCTGAGAGATCAGAGACTGTTTACCTAGGAGAAAAAGAATAGGCTCAAGGAGGACTTCATCAGTGTATATAAATATTTGAAAAGAGGGTGCAAAGAGGACGGAGCCAGGCTCTTCTCAGTGATGCCCTGTCACAGGACTAGAAGCAATGGGCACACACAGAAACATGTAAGAAAAACACCTTCTATTTCTAGGATAGTCAAGCACAGGAAGATAGGTTGTGGAGTTCCTGTCCTTGGAGATATTTAAAAGCCTTTTGAACACTGTTCTGGGCAACAAGTTCTAAGTGGCCCTGCTTGAGCAGGGCAGATGGATGAGATGACCTCCACTGGTCCATGTCAACCTTAACCATCCTGTAAAAAATGGATGAATTATTACAGTTATGCAAAACTATATAAGAATAAAAATATCAAGAAGTAATGACAAAAAACCCCCACAACACCACTTTTATATTCATTAGGGCAATATTGGATGATATTTGTCAATAATACAGATATTTGTCCTGTAACACACCTAAAAACATAATGAGACTAGAGGGCTCATTGCACCAAACTCAGCAACCAGGCTTAAAGATAGCCCAAAAGGGTTACACATAAAACTCAAACACACCTGCAAAACTTTCATTAAGTTCAGAGAACTGATTTCCACCGGCATACTCTATAGCAGTATCAGCAAATGACCAGAGTGGGAGCTGAAACAACAATTATCAGAGCAAAAGGCAGAGCAGTCTATTTGTACTCTCTGTCCTCTAAGGAGTATTACAACCACAGAAACACCTCCTAGGTTATATAATTTATTTGCCTGCCAGCATGACATTCTTCCCTACAATATTTTTTAACACTTGCTTTCGCCAGGTTAAGAGCAATGTGTTGCATCTAAAGAAAATGAGATAATGAACCCCCTCCATATTCTGCAGTACCCAATGGATGATGATGATGCTGCAGTGTATAACAGGGAAGGTGCCAAAATGTTCAGACAACACACCAGGCCAAAACTGCCAAGTCAGCAACATAACAGCACCTTTGAGCGCTGGATCCAGTACTAATACTCCTAGCACCTCGCTAATAGCACAGTGTCCTCTCCCCTGCTCAAGGCACAGCTGATCAGTCCTGGCATCTCACAGCTTTGAGAAGTTCAGCTGTGCCACGCAGCAGTCATGTGCATGAAACAGCACAAGCTGTGAAAGAGTGGGAGGTAATTATTTGAGCATCCTACTTAAATAAAGCTTTACACCTGCCCTAGTCTCTCCAGGTATCCGGCTGACCACCACACTTTCACCCTGCAGGGGATTTCAAAAAACAACTCCAACCATGGTCACCTGAAAGTGTTCACAAAAAATCCCCCAAAAGACAATCTAAAGGTAGTGGTTGAAAAACAAGGGTAGAAATACCAAAAAAGCTGATACAATTATCCTCTATCCAAGCACCCAGTTACATAGGAAGAATTGTCCCAAAAACAAGCTGCAGGGCTCCTATTTTTCACCAAACACACTTGGGTGAAATATTTGTGGTGTCATCTTCTACTGCGTAACAGTTTCCTTGCAAGGTTTTCTAGACAAAACCTAAAAAATCCAAAAGCAGAGAGTTCATATTTTATAACATTTTTCTGTTGTATCTTCCATCCAAAAAGGCAGTCACAAGCTTTCAGCCATGTTTCTCATAGAATGATCCTAGGAAATCAGCCACACAAACTGCCCAAGATTAGCAAACATAGACAACTCCCTACCTATCTAAAACAAATAAAATACAAAATAATCCCTTACTTACAACTTGATGAGAAGTTGAGAAGACCACAAAACAATTATATTAAAATAATCAGGCAGCACTTAAAAAAATTTAAGATATTACAAATATAAGACTGTTCACATAACTCTAGCTCTTTCACCATGAGAATGCACATTGTAAACAACCTTTTTTCCCCAGACACTTGTTGTTTTCTGCATATTTAAGCAGATGTGTGTGCTTAGCAACTGTAAAACAAAGTAATTTACTTAAATAACTGAGTACAGATGAAGGTACTTAATCTTATATATAAACTTTCAAAATACTGTGACTCTTTTATATTATTTAACATACAGAGATAGAATCTTCATATACGGATTTCAAAAATAACTCACCTTTGCATTTAAGCAAAGAAAGAGGGATTTGCATTTGCTATGTAAGTACCTACGTGAAGGTACATGTGTGCCTGGACATACTTTGTATCCATGTTACCTACATATGTACTCGGTAAGTAGAGAAAAAGTCCTAAGGAAAAAAATTAACATGTTTAAAATATCCATTAGTGTGACAGTAAACACAGTTATACAATGCAAAGGTCTGTAACACTCAATGTATCAAAAATTGTTATGAATGACAAAAGTTATCTTGTTAGAAATGCCCATATATGAAATTAGAGACAAAGAGGAAAATCAGCAAAGTTCCAGCAGTTCAGAAATACTGTGAAGCCACTTCACTGCAACATTTCATTAGTGCTTCCAAACACACAGCATATACTTTATCTAAATTCGCTCAAAATAAGGTCTTCATAAAGGCGAATGAATTACTCAGCAGAATATACAAAATTACATTTTTGAATGCTACATTTTGTTACACTAGTGGACCTCGCTGGGAAAAAAAAATAATTTGTTTTTATTTTAAGCACATAAATTTTTCTTTCAAACTCTTACCTATTTGTTTCCTGTACTGGTCAACAGGAGTCCTTGATGTAGAGGCATCTTTTCTACCCATTGTTTTCAATCCAAAAATCACTGTCAGTATCAGGAAAAAAAAAAACCAAAAAAACAAACACAACCACAATATTATTCCTAAATAAATTACTAACAAAATCAATTGCTTATAACATCAGAATAACGGTAACAAGCAACATTTACATGATTGTACACAAAAACATAAGCCTTCCCAGAGTACAATGAGACACTGGAGTTAATCATCACTATTCTGAAGACTATTAGACACATTCTAAACATACCTTTTTCTCTATTGCATGTATTAACATTACAGAATGCCTGCTAGTTTGAATGGAAATAAAGAAAAAAGAAAGGATTTAAACTGATTGCACTGTAATTCAGCATTTGGTACCACTGAATCACATTCCCATACAATTTATTTCTTCAGTAAGCCAGGGAATGAATGTATTGTGAGCTGCTTCCATTACTGAAAATACATTTATACCACACACAGGAGTTGGAGGCAGGACTAGGCTGTGTGCATCCACAGGTGAAACTGCTCAGGAAACCCACTTGCAGATGCAGCCCTCCAGCCACCTTGAGAAAAGAGAGGAGCAGATACCACAGCAACCCCACACTCTCCTATCTTCCTGCCATGGGCTCTAGATATCTGTGAATGAAAAGGAAGGAAGTGGAGAACAAAAACAGAGCTGGGGCTGTATGCATTTTACACCTCTCGGGCATGGTAGCGATAGTTAAAACCACCCATCCCGACTCTTGAATGGGATTCTCATGTTGCACAGTCATGTTGCACACCTCCTTCCTCACAATGAGGGGACACTAGGGGTGCACAAGGAACTGCATAATCATCCATACAAAGATGTTCTTTCTGGTATATTGGTGCTTCCACACCATTCATGTAACTGAAAAGCATCATCTGAACAAATTCTAGCAAATTCCTGACGTATCTTTTAACATGCAAAACCTTATGGTTTCATGTTCATCCCTCACAGGGCTGCCACTCGAGTGGTAGATTCTACAAACATGCTCATTTCATGCTCTTTTTCCCTGGTTAAGAAATAACTGGCTGTTACAGTAATGCTTATTGATCAAAACACTGGGAATGAACCATTTTGGCTGGGCTGAAGACATTACTTGCCATGGTGATGATAACCCCACCATCTGACTGCCTCTACAACACAAGAGTCCCAACATCAACACCACTTCATGAGAGGACTAACGTTTTTGAGAAGTGTCAGATTTACTCTTCAAGCACAGAAGATGCACAGCAGCCAACTTCTGTCTCTTCCCAATTGGCCCTGGTGAGCACCATGCCAAGGGCAAACCTTGAATCATCCTGGGTAGCCACAAACCATGTGCAGATTGTGCACATATGGCTGTGGAGTAACTGCAAGAGTTGTACTTTTCTGTTAGGCATAACCAGCTGTGCTACAGCAAGACGAGCGTCCCTGGTCGCTGCCAAGGCACGCTTTCTGGGAAGTGCAGCCCTGGAAGACACTGAGATGCCAAATCACGACCCAAAAAGCATGCCGTGGCACTGCTCAACACTACTGCCAGCATCCCAAATTTAAAGCATTCACCATTATTTTCTCCATAGCTTTAAACATGATTTAAAATACAGCTGCAGGAATTACACCCACTAGTTATTTGTGCATTTTAAAACCACAAAGTTTATTATTTTATATTTATCTATTCTACAGGAATTACTGGCATTTGACGTCAAGTGACAAATCCAGGCTCCTTTATTTTATTTCTGGGACACATGGCATATAATGAACTTGGATGCTCCAAAGTCAGCAACCTTTTTTAAAACGTACTCAGGAATAACAGCAAGGTAGAGAAGAGTACCACTAATAATCAGAACTGAAAATTCAATTATAGTGTTTGAATTTTTCCATACATTACTTTGGTTGAATTCAGAGAATACTCCCTTTTTTATGTAAAACATGTTAGCAGTGAACTGTAATTCACTGGGTTGCATTTCTTTCCCCCTCTATTATGGTTCACAGAAATTCTCTAGACTGGGTTGCATTTCGTAACATTGACATCATAATAATTAGAATGGAAAAATAAAAGTACTGTTTGAACTTCCAGCTAATTGAGGAGGTAAAAGATACATTTTTACACTGCAAAACTAATTCTTGGCTTTTTTTTGCCACTGTTAAAAGACTGCTTTGACTGGCCTTTTGCAATTTCCAGTCTACTAATGGTTTATAATAAAACATCAGCTGTGAAAGATGCTTGCAGTTTTAGCAATGCAAATAAAACAGAAGAAAATACAGCCAAAAATTATCTCCTGACTTAAAATAAGCCACAGAGATACTCGCGTTTGCCTGTGTGGCTCAGAGTCACCGACTAGCATCTAGAACCTCAAACCTCGAGTCCCCTTTGTTCTTCAAAGGGATGCAGCAATCATCATTCATTCCCACTGCTTTGATGTTTACATAGCAAATGCTTGAGAAACCCACAGAGACACTGGCACACAGAGCCCAGTGTCTAATAAGACAGCTATTTGCATAGAAGATCAGCCACAATTTAGAATGCATTGTGATAGATGTGGAAAGAGAACAACAGATCTGTATTAGCATGTACGTTAGATTGTTTTCACAATTTAATTCCTTGGGGACTAAGGCTCATCATCTTCTCTTGTAAAGAATCCCACATTCCCCAAAGAGGCAACTTGCCATGAGCTAGACTTAAACTAAAATATGGATTAATAAGAGGTAGTATTTATTATTTATGAATCTTGCTGTAGGAGCGGTTTTCAATACAACTTTCCAACCATTGCCTGATAAAGAAAAAGCCTGAAACCTCTGTGAGTTACAAAACTAATTCTCTCCATTTAAAATAGGAATAGTCATCCTACAATAATTGGTCATCTTTACTGTAGAAGACATTTACATCCAGGTCTCTGACCCTTTTGCTGCTTCTGACATCAGCAAATGGAGGATCTGGCTTCCGCCTTTCTTCGCCAAACCAAAGAGATAGGCAGCATGCCATACTGCATGCATCCCAAGCAGCCTTCAAGTCCCTGGAGTTTTAATGACTACATAACCATTTAAAAACACTTGTAAAGGAGTTTGTCACTGCTCCTTTTCCTGGCTACTGAAAATACTTGAAAAGGAATTTTAGATAACATGAAAGCAATGTGAGCTGTCCTGAACTTTCAAGCTTTTGTGGTTTTAAGGAAAAAAAGCAAGACTCCAATGAGTGATTTTTTTTTATTATTTATTTCTGGTTCAGAGATACTGCAAGATTAAAATCTTTGTTTTTGTGATACCCTTCACTATTTTTTCACCACCTTTGCCTTCCCCTCTAGTAATCCACCTTTGAAAGTTACACACTCAGAAAAACACATGACTTTGTTTTTCTCTTCTTTTATTCCTAAGCAGTGGCTGTTAATGATTAAAACAGTTAATAAATTGCTTATTATCACCTCTAACTGTCAATAGCATTTTGTGAGATTAAAATAGGTCCTAAATGTCCATTCAAGGTCTGGCTACACTTTAAATCCCTATTCACTGTTCTTGATGTATACATAGCATCTTCTACACCAATTAAATAAAAAATAAAATTGAAGCAATTACTTTAATGAAATATAAACTTACAATGAATGACTTTAGAAATACTAATAAAAAATGAGAATAGGATCTATATATTCTAAGATTGCACTTTGTACACTACTGGTGTGATACAAATGATCAATAAGAGTGTAAGCCTGAAAACGTAAATCAGTGAATACTCAAAAGACGTGCATATCTGCATGTGTGCGATCCCTCTTAGCAGTGATATTTGATGGCAGGTCTGCACTCTTCAACAGCAGGTTGCCTAAATATTAACAGTGGGCACATTAAAGAAACAATCAATGAAATTACTGGTTTTCTAGATGAAATATAGTTAGTCAGCTGAGAGAAAAGCAAGTAAAACTTCAGGACAGAAAAGAGCCACAACAGAATGTAAAGCTACCGGACCAAGTCTTTGGAATCTGTATATATGCGGAAGTTCGTCATCTTTAATTGGAAATAGATATCTACCTTAAATGTAACTCCTTTTTTGTTTGCTTTGTTGGATGTAATGCAGGTTGATCATCTGAAGTCATACGTCAAGTGGTTTTTAACATGATTCAAAGATGATATGAAAACTTACTGGTATCATTGAAGGAACTGGTCTTCTCCCAGTTAACTCCATAGCTGATAGTTTAATAACTAATGGATATCAAAATATTTACAAGTTACAAGAGTGCAAAACTAGCCTTTTATCCACCTCAGGTAAAACTCAAGGAGTACATCAGATCATCTGCAAACATCAAGTTATCCCAAAGAACCAGCAGCACTACATTTAAAGTGGGAAGCCATCTGCATGTAGGTATTTTGGAAATTGTTGCTGCTGGTTATTATAACTGGCTTTTTTCTTTGGTAGTAATGCTGAAGTACATAACTAAAGTCTGTCTACACAGCAGTGGAAGCAGCCTGCAGCCAAAATTGTTAAAATAATGTAGATTAATTATTTAACCATACTGTAGCAAATAAAAAGAATTATAAAATCTTTACTACTATTACTACCTTAAAAAAACTTCTACAAACAAAATACATTCATGTTCTTTTGGAAAGCCTTACAGTAGTCTTCCATTCCTCTGGAAATTCTCTCTCAAAGAACAAGACTATTCCTTCAAAGGAAAGAGTCCCCTGCCTATGGTGCTTCTTGCAGAATCTATCTCTGCTTTATCTGGGGATTTATTTATTTTTTGGTTAATAAAAGGAATGTAATACTTATTTACTTAATTTAAGCTTGAAAGCAGCAGAGGTGATTTAAATTTAATTAAATTTAGGAAAATGAATCAAAAACACAGGATCCATAACTCCAGTCAGAACAGATATTAAAATAATTTCAACGTTCTACACAAGGACAACGAACACTGTACCACATGCCAAGATTCAAACGATATAGGAACTACAACTTTTACTCAGACAAATAGCAGGCTGTTTCATAGCTTCATGTAAGCACTAGGAACAAAACACACATTGTTACTTACAATTAGTACCCTCTGCACTTAAGGGAAAGGAGCTGCTCTGCAGTTTTTTAATACCCACAAACTGCATGAAATTAGCTCTGCATGTATTTAACAAAAGTAATAAACAGGTAATAGTTCATAGGAATTTTGAGCATATTCTCATCAATGTTTCAAAATCCTAAGGCAATATACTCCAAAAAACTAATTTTATCAACAAGCCAGATTAGTTCCACTAAATTTCAGGAACGTAACTGAGACACACAAGCTACACAGCAGGCCATCTCCACTCCCTTTGTAATGGGTGGAGAAAGAAATGTAATGGTTAGGAATTCAAATCACCTCTGGCAATCTTGCTTTCCTGTCATGTTCCTAAACCTCCTCAGAGTGCCTAAAACTTGGTGGGATTATTTACACCCAAATATTTGCATTTTCTTGTCTAGTGAAAAGTCTACATGATTTTGCTAAACATAAAATGTTTTTAAACATCTCAAGGGCTGAAAAAGATTATCCTTAAATGTACTCACAGCTAGGAAAAGAGTGAAAATTTCAAGGATGGCAAAACCTGAATAAGATTTTTTGAAAGGACTTCATATTTATGTAAAATTGCTTTCTTAAGCAAAAACAGAGCATTAAAAACGTTAAAAGGAGCCTTCCATTCCTAGAAGAGTAGTTTGTCTCTGCTTCTACAGGATAAAAACGTAGTCAGCCCAAACACACTTATAAAAGCACTACTTACACAGAAGAGATCTATTTAGCAATTGATGTCATTCTTGTTATAAAATAGTAGGAAATTTTGCAGAAGAATATTCCTAACTGTAGTGATTCCATGCACCTTACATTTAGTTTTCCTTAGTGTTATGCCTTCAGAACAATATTTCCTACTTACTTCAGAGATCAGTAGAGCTACAGCATGTGTGAAACATATATTCAATTAAATATGAAGATAGATATTCATCTGAGCAAATTTAAAATTCCAAATGTTCAAAGAGGAACTTTCTTCACCCCCCCCCATTTTTATGAATCCATGATGGCACTGATGTGTCAAGAAAATATCCTTAAAGAAGTTCACGAAGGAAAAAAACCATACATGTGCTTCATTTCTGCCTTACCAAACAGTTCAAAACGTAGTACTTCACAGAAGGAAGAGTAATCTCTACTAAAGGCAAAATTACACAGTAAATGACACTATATGCAATATTTCAGAGTAACATTCTTCAAAATAACAGAATCTATCTAAACATTTTTGGGGTGAGTGGGAAGGACATGGGACTATGGCAGAAATCAGAGCTAAAAAGGGTAGAAGGAGAAGACATCCAGACCACCCCACTGCCCAGCAGCAGATCCACCAAGGATGGATACAGCTCTCATGGGAGTGCCTGCAGATGCTGTATGGACACAGCTCTCTGCCTCAAGAGTTAAAAGTTCATTGTGTCAGGAGCAACAATGCGAAACTATTATTTGTTCTGTCTCAGTAACTGACGCATCAGCAGAGGACATTTTTACAGTTCCGTTAAATTCCAGCAATTTTACTCCCTCTTTGATTCCTGCTAAATACCCCTTCAGCACACATTTCCTTTGACAAAGCAGGGACGGACTTAAATAACAGGTATGAAGCTAGAGGTCAAACACCTTAAATTTCAAAACCAGCTAAGTCTGACTAAGCACGTCACTTCCAGTAAGTTATGAAATTGCTATTCTTAAATTCAATAGAGTCCCATATGGTCTACCAAAGTCTTACTCCAAAATCTCGGAGACTCTGTTTTGCCCTCCTAGGTGTTACAGCAAGGAAAGAGTGACTTCTTTCCCTTCTTTAAATGAGAAATTAGGCCCTCTATTCTCCCCTCTTTAGTTTTGGGAACTGACAAAAATTCCACTTTTCCTAAATGCTAACTCTTTCCTGGGACTGCCACAAGCCATGGCCTTGCTATAAGCCTGAATGCTTTAATTATATAGACTTGTTAATTTCTCATTTGTAGATTTTTAAGCTTAGGCTCACTTTTGATGGAAATGAAATTCTGATTTCTTCCTCAAATGAGAAGAAGTATTTAGGGATTATCCTCTCCTTTAGTATATCCATCTTAAACTAAAGCTCTCAACCATCCAGAGAACAGTGTTTCAAAAAGTTTTCAGTACTGCAAAATGGGATAATGACCTTTATTGAAAATAAATCTTGTAACTTCTAAAGTTATTCACACACACACAAAAATTGGAACAGGTAGCAAATTTCATATTTATCACGCTTTTGTTTCTATGGTGCCTTTCTTTTCACTTGCCTTACCTAAAGACTGTTAAAAACATAAAATTTCTGAGTAAATTATTTAAAAACTGGAATTGTTTTTTTGAAGTAATATATCAAAACAAGACAATTTGAAACTACAGCAATTGTTCCTTTCTTTTCATGCTCTCACACTGTTTATAAGAAAACCCCCAAACGTTAAAGTATGTGAGGCTAAGTCTCAGTTTTTCTCTATTAATTCTAATACTGTTACTCACTTGCCTTGAATGTGTCTATCATTCAAGCAGAAACCTAACTCTCAGCAAATAAAATTATCTTAAGAACTGAAAACCAGAAGAGAAAACAGCCACAAATACACCATGTAGGCCCAAAGCTGGGAGGCAGACAAATGTGCCCCTCTGTAACATATTTCACTGTAGTATAACACAACGTTCCATCACACAATTTCAAGTCATAATATTGCAAAAATTGGTCACTGCGTTTACAGCCTAAGGACTGCTTCCCTTCTTACCCTGAGCAAGCCTGCAAAAGTTGAAAGCAACTCTACAAATGACAGCAGCAAATAATACTTCAGTCCACATAAACCTAATTGTAACACTTAGCAAAACTGAATTATTAGTTCCATTATTAAACTTGGTGTTCAAAAGGACTTAAAGGGTAATCTCTCCGTCCAGCATTCAGAACAAATGTGCATTTTTTCCTTTCTCTGAAGCTACTGCAGCTCAATAAGTATTAAATAGGCTGATCTAAGAATGAAGAAAAGTAGTTTTATGCCTTCCCCCCGCCCCCCCCCCCCCCACATGCTGTATTAGACATTCAGGAAAAAAAATCATCTAGTCTAGTCACCAGGCAAAGAAACATGAAGTGTAAGGAGATTTAATTTGCTGGCTTTTGTATTTATGTTCTCCTCCATTATTCAACATCTGATTAAAGACAGAGTAACCACAGAATCAATCAGGTTGGAAGAGATCAGAGTGGGTCATCTGGTCCAACATGCCTGATCAAGCAGTCTTCCTAGAACACGTGGCACAGGACTGCATCCAGATGCAGACCTTCCCCATAAAGATCAGAGCAAAAAGCTGGCATGCATTCCTTCAGCCTTAACGCAATACATCTTTTTGGCACGTTCTTGCTTTAAAATTTAGACGAAAACCAGTAGATAACCAGTAGCTAACTTAGTGTTAACAAATAAAATGTAAAGTTCAGCCCTACAACACTTAATAATGAGCCTAATAGTCAAGCTTAAGTGAACACAGACCCACAGATGTTAACAGCAGCATTTTCAAAACAAAGTCCTACTTGGTTTTGAAGGATTAGGCCATAACTGGGTGAAAAGTTTAATATGGAGTAAATAACATCAGCACAGTAGTTCCCAAAGTAGTTCAAAACAATAGGCCAAGCACACTCCCTGTAGATTTTATCTAAATTGCTCAAGGCTTGGCTCTCCTGAAAACTACCCAGAGATCCCATTAAAGGTAATGATTTTTAAGATAAAGAAGTAAGTAATAGCTTACATGATAACATCTCTTTGGGAGCTTTACGTTATATTTTGGGCAAAAAGGGGAGTAGAAGATCATTGATACCTATCTACAACCTGAACCTTGAACAAAGATTAAATTAAATGAATGGATCAAAATCAGGCTAAAACCTTTATATGCACCAAATGAAAAAATAAGCTTTGATAAAAATCAAAAAATCTGGTAAACTGTTTCCTTGACTCATTTTAAGGCAGAAACAATTGTAGAGTGCAGCTGGGAGGAAAGGCAGCAAAATGAAAAATTATCAACCAGCAGAAAAGTATCAGTTGAAATAGAATGTCATGTGACCAGATGAAGATTTGGGATTAAACCATTTGTGCAAATGACCATTTGTGCCATTTCCTGGCTCTTCCCACTAATGGGAAAAGGGTGGGAGGAGACTGCATCCTCATCTCCTCCCTCTGCCCCTGAACAGCATGCAGGTGTCTGTTTAAGAAGAGATTTTGCTTCAGGGCTCACTGTCCAGAAGAATGCCAAAAAATGCCTGAGTGCACCTCTCTAAGCACTAGGGGTGACCTGGGGTGACAAACCAGGAGAAGGGGCTTGCACATGCCCTTGGCTAGAGTCAAAGCAGAATGTGTGCTTCTGCCACAAAGTTTTATTAGGAGAAGGTGATTGCACTGCTGGAAACCTAGTGTTGTAGATGACACACAATGACAAAAAATCTTCTAGAGCATACAGTAAAATGAGTTCAGATTGGTTTTCTTAGGAACACAGCACCATCACAAGAAACTGCAGCTCTGTTCTCTTCCTGCTACAATTGCCCAGTGTGGCTACTGCTGTACCAACAGCTCTATAGCTAAGTTTAAAAATTTAAGGAGAGCTGGGTAAACTCTGAAAACAAAGCTAAGCCCTCTTTTAGCTTTCAGATGATTTTATCACACGCACTCAGCTTTACAGCTGTCCAAATTGTTTCCACAGTGATCTACATATTTATTTTAATAAGGTTAGTAAATAAAAATGTGTAACAGTATAGTACAAGAGAAACACCCTTCCAGCTCTTCACTATTTCCAGCAATGACAGTGCATAAATGTGAAGGCTCAAAACCAGAGCCGGAAAGAGACAAGTTTTGTCAGAGTCATTGTCCTGAGCTTTTTCCTACACACATTATTCCCTCCCCTTCAAGGTCCCCTCAAGGTAGACTACATACTCTCTAGTGTCCTTCTATGGTCAGGATACAGAATTGAACCAAGCCTATACAATATATATTACTTATGCGCAATAAATGACAGAATACAAATGCTTTGAATTCCTTACTCTGCATATATGGCTATGTTTTAGTATGGCATCCACATTTACATCATAATTTCCAGGGGTCTATATAAACATGCATGAAGATAAACAGGCACTCTTCCCATGCAGAACTGGAAGAATTCACGCAGAAGTTTTGCTCTGTAAATTATTTCAGATGTATTTTAATGAAGCCATAAAAGATATTAGCAAGTGTGCTGGGAACTTTAGTTTTAAATTATTATGATCTGTTACTCTAACAGAAGTTATTGTTATTATTTAACCCCACTGGTGTACTTGAAATGAAAATAGTTTCAAGATTTTTTCAATAGGTTTTGTGTCTATAATAATTTTTCCAGAATACCATTCCTTTTTAGCCTGTTGGTCTCTAGCTTTGTATATACAAAAAGATACCAAATGAACCCAGGCTTTCAAATTATCCAATCTTTCAGAATAAAAAGTAAGCATCAATCTAAGAACATTTTATTAACCTTTTCACTCCAAATTACAGAAAGATTTATTCATAAATTAAATAGCATGTCAAAAAATTCCAAGCAAAGCAACACCCGCCCTTGCTTTTATAATTTCATGATTTCAGAAAAAAAAAAAAACCAAAAACAAACCAGTAAACTCTTAGTTGCTGCAATTCTTAGTAGTTCCATTAAAATAATACAAAATCGTTGAAAAAACATTCTTGAAAGCTTTCCATGTTGCATATATACACAACAAAACAGAAACAATTCTTTTCATGTCCTCTGCAAATGGAAGAAATTACAAATTCAGACAGATTCAGCATAGCCTTGCCTAGGACACTAAACAGTACATAGGAAGGCCTCTGCAGCAACCAGGTGGGAGGCAGAGCTAACAGAGTAAGACAGATGCGTGGTCAGAAACACCACGGCAAGCGTGAGCCCGACCTCAAACCCATCTCCTAAGGGCAGTTCTACTAACTGAACTAAGTCTGTGTCTTTGAGGACCTTCATCATGTTTTCAAATTTTTCAGGACATGTTTTCCACAGAAATAAAACTACATGCAACATTCTTGCACTGGTCTTATTATTCTTACCATGCTCCTACCTCTCCTTGGCAGCACCAGCCCTTGTTGACACTGCCCTGCACTTGAATCCCCTATTCTACAGGACCTTCCTCACAAACTTCTTAAGCCTTCCCTCAGCCACAACTCTACAAGACAAAAATTCTCCTTTCTGCACACACACCTAGCACCCCTTGTTCCTCGACACGTGCACACTAACTACATTCTAACAGACTCATGTTACCACAATCTCAGCCATGAGATGGCTTCATCCTTTCTTCATCAATCCAGCAATCACTGAACTATCCACCATTTGCCACTATTGACTGTATGTTTACGCACAGACAACTGACCAAAATGACGAGCGCATCACACCTGATGCAAAAACTGCGGAAAGTCCCCACAAGCTCTCAACCACTGACAGAGGCCTCCCAGCCATTACTTCTGTGTGCTGGCAGCTCACCAGCTCTTTATCCATTTTATTGTCACTGTACAGTTCTAATATTAAAATTAATTTTAGTTGAGCAACAGTAAATCAAGGACCTAACCAAATTTAAATGTTAGCTATATAAATACTGTGCTTTCAATTTGGCAGCCGAGACACAAAAATAAAACAAGTAATCCACTGCTTCAGGTTAACAATTTCCTTTTGGCAAGAGCCTAAGTAGTACAAAACTAGTCTAGCAGTAAAGTAAGTGATGCAATCTTAATTGGAGGCAATGTTACCAGCTCCTCAAACAATGAGAGAAACACACCGCCTTACTAAAACATTTCTAGAGCATATATATTACATGAAAGAAAGATCTATGGTTTTTAATACAAGCTTTTAGGCATGACTACTTTTAAAAGCAGGCAAAAGTCAGAGTTTAAGCAAAGATGGTGATATGGTAAAGCCAAGCTGGAAAATGCTCCTCTCACTGACTGGGTACAGTGACAAATTGAAAATATAGGTAATTTTAAAAAAAAAGTTTAAAACATGTTCAACTCAAAACTACAGAGGAGTCTCATCAACAACCTCTGGGTGTCTGAGAGGCTTTAAGACAACCCAGGTGCTTAATGTCCTGCCACAGTTTAGGAGGCAAAGGACAACAAAAGAGGGTATGTTCTGTGCCCAGGACCCAGGACCTGATTCCCAGCCTCCACATCAGCACACAGCACCCTAAAAGAAATGCGAAGGATTTCTTCGCATTTCAGGTGAAGGAACTGAACTGAGGTGCAGGAATTGCCAGCTCCTCCATCCAGACTGCAATCTGAGGGCGGGGAGAAGCGACCAGCTGGCACCATCTTAAACGACAGCATTTAAAGTTTCCAGAGTACATCTGTCAGAGCTGTTTGTGAATAAATCTCAGCATAAGAGTTTGTAGAATTGAGAACTTCATATGTACTATTACAATGAAAACACAATAGATAAAATCAAAAAAACCTACAAAGGCTGATTGATAATGAAAATGTGAGAGGGAATTATCAGGGGCAAACTTAACCTTTTCTTCATTTACACCACACAGCACAGCCAGGGAGAAAACAACTGAGACTTCAAAATCTACTACATTTTCAACCCTATCTGTTTCCCCAATATAAAAAACAGTCCATGACATAAAAGGTTATTATTTTGTTTCACAATTTGTTTTATTTCAATAGGAATACATGAGGATTAATTTAGCTTTCTGGTTAGACGCAACCAACTACAGATAATGCAACGTCATTTTTAATTTGCTGTCTTACCTAAGACTAGAAATAACAACATTAATAAGTGACAACTAACTTGTGTAGAAAATGGTGTGCTTCAGCTTGTTCTCTGGATTTCAATTTTCCAACTATCATTCCCAACACTAACCTACTGCCAACATTTGCTCTTTTCCCCTCTCACACTCGTCTTTTCTGCTGTGACTTCTCCACCGTAGGTTTCTGCTGTCAGAACAGTCTTTCCCTATTTAATCATTTTACCAGCTCAACATCTAGGCCTGGATTTCTACTTCACCCTTCCTTTCCCATCTCCAATCCTTTACAAACCCTTCTGGGTTTATATTGGCTAATTCATCAGCTTTTCTCCCCACTTCAGCCTCTTTTTGACTGTAAAACATACTGAGTGAAGGACGATGACAAGAACAATCACAACGCATGGATGAACACTATTTTGATGATGTATGAATTATATTTAAAACTGAAAAACATCTCAGGACACAATAAATGGTATTATGCAAAGCTCCACTGTATCACTGCAGTGTGTGTTTAGAAAGGCAGAATCCAAAAAATTATTAATGCAGATTTTTAGCCCTGTGGCTAAAAAAACGCAAGACAAATGAGAAACAAAGGAATTAGCACAGTCCATGTCAGGAATGCCTCAAGTATTTACTCAACTCACTGATTACAGGAGAATCTGCACGCAGCTAGTGATATAAAAGCACCTGGGATTCCGTGACATTTTCCCATGACCTTCAAACATAATTCTAAAGAATAAAAATGTATCAGGCTGTTGCAGATAATTCCACAATATTAAAGCTGCACTAATGCAAGTTCTATTTGAAAACACACATGCAAGAACTTATTATTCTTCCACAGCCATACCAGCGACCATCTATGTTTGTCATTACATCAAACAACAGCTCCTTCCTCTCCAGCAAACACCACAGTTTTTCTGGAACTAACTGTCCTCCTTATTTTCTTTTCCATAGGGGAAAAAAAATGTTACCTGCTTATTCTGTGTGTCAAAAAATACTCCAAGAATAAACCTGATTATTAAAGAGCTATAAGATACACTGTTTCTTCATCTCTACCAACCATACCACGAGGTACATGTTGTACATATTACTGCAATGATATATGAGATCATCAGGTTTGTTAGCTAAAAGCAGTTTCACTGGGCCTGTGATTGATAAACTATGGGACTATTAAAACATTAAAAATGTTAATCTTTGTAATAATCTCCTGAAAATTTTTTGTATTCATTTAAACCATGGATCATTTTAATATTTAATCATTGCAGACTTCACTTGGAATGAGGATAGCCGTTCACTGAAAAGCACTTCATTTTTTATTTTGAAAAATGATCAGCTAGTATTTATTCTGTAAATCTTTTCACATTTTTTCCTCAAGCAAAGTAAACCTGAAAGCAAATGAAAAAATTCACAAGAGCAGAAAAATTTAAGGCAGAGTTTGGGTCAGAAAACATTGACTTTCACACTTCTGTTTCCCAGGAGTAATTGCATTACAACAATAGTACTGTATGTGAGTTGGGGGGTGGGGGAGACTTCTACTGCAAATAGAAATCACTGGCTTCTTTGTCCACACCTTACACACATCTGCCTTGCATTCTCTTTATGTATCTCGTAACATGTAAACATAGTAATTCATTTTTTCTTCACAACAGAGTGAATCGGCTCCCTACAACATTAAACCGGTTAAAATTTTTTAACAGGCAACCAAATTTTGTAATATTAGCCCACTACTATCTTCTCCTATAATTCACAGCTTGCCTTGCTGAATGCAAACCTTAGATTAATATGGAAATATCCAAATGAAAAAATCCAACAACTTCCCTGTTATGATAAAAATCTCACATAAACTCTAAAACCCTAACTGCGATTAACAGTAACTATGACTGTATCTTGTCCTGACAGTATCAATTAATTTGGAAAGGTATTTAAGATTATCTAACCAAAACGAATTCATGGTCTAGAGAAACAAATCTCACAGAAAAATATAAGGACAGTATCTTCACTGCAAAAATATAATCCAAAGAAAACAACCATTGTCATATTTTCTACATAGGGTCTACTACAACTGATGTTTGCTGGAGCTACTTCCATAAAGTACACTGAGCTTCAGATGCCCTTTAGATCAGGCCATGGGAATCTGGCTGAAATATCTGAATTAAGTATATCCTAAAGATACTCCACAGATATTAATCTGAGTCAGTACCACAGATAAATATATTAGCTTACATGACTAGACTTCATTCTGTATTTTTGACCAATAGTGAGGCAGATTTTCAAACTGGCACACAAACTGGCTTCCTTATCTGGAGAGGCTGCAGTGTCTAACAGCAGTACAAAAGTACGAAATCCGGAACTGGTGGAAGTGAGTGTAGCATCTTTCAGTGCCTATAAACTTACTCTGAAGAGTTCAAATTCATAGGAAAAAAAACCCCACAACCAACAAAACAAAAACCAGTAACAAAGATACTGCCTTTACTCCTGATTTTATGAAGAAAGTACATATCTCATTGCATATTACCTTTTGCTAAAGTATGTTCTAAAGAAAAGACGTATGGGAAAATCCTGGTCATTCAATGTGATGCAGTAATAAACTCTGGAACTCAGTTGCTTGTATCTGAAATAGAAGGCATGGTCCTGTTTATATGACTTTACAAAAGCCACATACATGTCTTTGTACGAAACTCAATATAAGACTTAAAGCTAAATACACGTTAACAGGAATCTCTGCTTTAGTAATCTGATTTGAAGTAATCTTTCAAAACCTAGACGTCTGAAGAGCTCCCACATTTGCATTGAAAAAGTATTTTCTATACTGTTTTTGTAGCTAGAAAGTACTATTTCAAGCACAGTAAGAAAGCTGTTGTAGAATATTGTGGTTATCTCTTCTTAGCTGCATGAATCAAATTCAGAGAATTCCCAAGATTGTTGATGGACCTCTTGGGTGTCTCTACTTCCGCTCGTCTACTCCTGCTCAACCAGGTTTAGCTAGAAGACTACACTAAATTGTATCTGAGGTAGATTTACACCTTTCCAATTTCCACAATGACAGAAAAGAAGTCCTAGAAGGTAAGCGGTATTAATACAAGATGAAAGACAATCATGTCAACAAAAAAGCTGGCCAAGTTTCTCTTTAGGTGAGCAGACAAGCTGTTTTCTGAACAATGGTTTGTCCCCAGCCCATTTTGTACCAGAGTAAAGCGATTCAGCCAAGGATAACATGCCAAACAGCATTACCTAAGAAACAGTTCCATTTTCCTCAGATTTGGAGAATTTTGCATATCTCTTAAACATCTCTCTATACAGTTTTCCACTATATAAGCCACATATCAGTAACAAAGGCTGCATTAGAATTCAGTGTATCTTTAATAGCAGGTACCCTTCCATTCTGATTAGCTCCTTAGAAATGAGACAGGGCCCCAGCAGGAAGAAACTCAAAAACGATGACATGCAATTGAATTACTGAGTGTGAAGGTGTGTACTGTATATACAGCCCAATTACACCATAAGCTCTTTCAGAGGGGGCTTCTGATCCTACTACGATCTGTCCTTGTAACTGTGTGGGCTGATGGAAGGTGGAGCAGCTTGAGAGCCACATGAACAGCGTGGCAGAGAACCCCCTGCCAATACTTCACATTTAGAAGTTTTTTGCAGCTCACATATCGTCACATATTTCTGTCCAGGATTTTCAGAGCACAGGCATGACCAGAGCACTCTGCAGAGAACACAAAGGAGTCCAATGTACCCGGAACACATCACGCCTGTAAGGCAAACACAGCCAGCTCAACACTCCAGGTTGGATCAGATTTACTGCACACCCACAGCCAGCCGACCACATCCAGCAGCACTACACTGCACGTGGGAGGTCAGCATACACAGAGCAGCAGATTGTCCAGCTCCAGACACCCTAACACCTCACACAAAACGTGTTTTCACACACACACCAAGCCACACCACATGGGCCTGCAGCATGTGAGCAGTCGTGCTCACGGAAGAACACCGTGAGCTACCCTCCTATGGAGGCAACCGTGGCTTCGGCCAGCGCGGCTCCGCTGGCGTGCCCAGGCCAGGCCTCGAACACGGCCCCCACGAGGAGACACCGGCGAGAAGTTTATTTCCCTCCAATTTGACGGCCTGATGAGGGTTGTACTTCTCCGAGCACGGAAAAGCAGCCCTGGTAGTCGAGGGATCCCGGTACGGTGAAACAGAACACCGACCGCGGGGGACAGCGCACGCAGCACCGCAGCTATTCCCGCCCACGCCCAAAATGGCGGCGGAATCGCCGACCCTCTCCGACCCCAGCCGCTCCAGCCGCGGTTCGGGGGCGGGGCCGCCCGGACTGACAGCGCGCTCCGGCCAATCGCGGAGCCGCGCGCTTCCCGCCGGCCAATAGCAGGGCGGGTCCGCGGCGGTCAGCGGGCCGGCCGAGCTCGCCGCCGGAGCGAGCCCTCCCTGCCCGCGGGCCAATGGCGGCGCCCCCGCGGCGCGGGAGGGGCGGGGGCCGCTCGGGCCCGGCGGCCGCGGCCGCTCGCCCACCCCGGGACGCGGCGCGGTACCTCGGGCCGAGCGGCTGAGCTCCGCCTCCTCCCTCGCCGGGGCGACTTCCTGTGCTAGCGGGGCTCCCGCCACCTCCTGCCCGAGCGTCCCCGCCTCCCGGTCCCGCCCGCCGTGTCCCGGCCCCGCGGCTCCTGAGGTGGCTTTCGCTCGTCTGTGGTAGTCGAGTGTGTTGCAGGGTTTTCCGGGGAAGATGCTTTAGGGCAGGCTGAAAGCTCAGCCGCGGAATGTTTCAGCATGCCCCACTCACTGCTTACTTTTTACCATTGCATTTCTTGACTGTGCTAGAGATGTTGCTCCAGACTTGTAGAGCAAAAAAGCAATTAGCCGCTTTCATGATGTAGAATCACAGGATGGTTTGGGTTGGAAGGGCCCGTCAAAATCATCTAATTCTAGCACCCCATCATTCTCACTCGTCACAAGCCACGTGGGAACTTAACATTCAAAGCCCTAGAAACAAAACACATGGAAAATTATGAACTCCAACAGGTAATTCTTTGCCTACCTTAGGTGCCAGGCCTTCTGCAACAGATAATTCTTTTACTTCTGTGCGAGAAGCAAGCCACTGACTCAGAACAGTTTACTGATTAATATTGCAAGCGCATGCCTTGGTTCCTGCAAAATGGCACTTGGTAACCAAGTGTAGCACTCCCCAGTAAGGAAAGATACACAGAAAAAGAAATATTTGCATTTGTTTACCTCTGCTACTTTGGAAGTGAAAGCCATACCCAGCTGAACTTTCTCATCTTTCTCAATGACATGCGTACAGAGTGGAGAATGAGCCTGCAGAAAAGTTGATTACTCAAGATTTGTGTCTGGCACGCATACCAAACCAGTTTTCTCCAGTCGTTTCTACAGCCAACTTAATAGCTGCTTTAAATGATACAGCTTTCTTAGAAGGATAGCCTGTCCTGATTTTGAGAGACAAGACAAAATACTTTTTTTGTACCCTTTTCTTTTGTCAAGAAATCTCACACTAAGGGTGTTTAGCTGCTTTGAATGTGGCAGGTCCTTGGACACAATCTCAAGTCTTCTTCCCAAGAAATCTTGTTCTCCTCTGGGGCTGGAGTTGCTACAACTTGGGCACCTTCTCTGATTTTTCTAATTTCTCCATTCAGAATTTTCAACAATAATTTTATTTCATCCATACTTTTAATGGTAGGGCAGAAACCATATACTTATAAAATACTTTAATACTTCATTTTGTTTCCTTGATTGTTTTAATAAGATTCACTTAAACCCAAGTCATGAATATGCTCATGGGTATTTGAATATAGTATTATGTAAAAAACAGCAATCACATTCAAATAGACATTAGACATAGTTTTTCACTGTAGAATCACTACCAAAAAAATTCCATGAAGAAATACCAGGATAAGTGTTCTTGGCTACATTATTTTGTAATATGTGAACCACTGCTGAGGACTTTGTCCATGTGAGCCCTAGTAGCAAAATACATCTGGTTTTAGTTCAGTTTCACCTAATATGACCTAATCACAATATTAATTTCACTACTTAGTTGTTCTTCTAAGTAATAAACCAGCGTATGCCCAGCAGCCTCAATACATAATCTGTAAAGAAGCCATAAGGAATTATGACTTCATGAAAAAGAGCTCTATAAGCACTGAGATGTTTTCACCATTTTCATTTCACTCTTTCATGTCTTCATTCTTAACCCTTATTTTATGGAAAAATTGTTTCCCACTGCAATTTTTTTCTGCAAGAAAGGATTCACACTGGTCAGAATGGAAACAACTTTTAGACAGTGAAGTGCTACCGACAAGCTTGCTGTGTTTTGTGGGATTAGAAGCAGCCTGGGTATATGTGTGTGCTAGGATAATTTTAATCTGTTTCTTACAGGTAGTAATAGAAGTACCATTACTATTATGTGATTGTAACTAAAATGCCTGTCAATCAGACATTTTTGTTGATCTTGCCACACCCATCAATTTGCTGTCATATCCCTGGATCAGATTAGTGTAAAACTCTAAATGTATTTTTAAATTACATAGTTTTATCTCACAGTTTTTAAGGAAATGTATCAGCCATTGTTTTCAATGACTGTCTTTTCCTGGTTTTCCTCGTGTTTTCATTCTTTCACAAGATCTTCAGCTTCTTCTGACAATTTGACAAGAATCTGTCCCTTTTTGTTCTCATCACGTGCAATGATTTTGAAGTTTATGATTTGTGAAACTTTCTTTAACAGATGTGTAGTTAAGCCCATTGAAAATAGGTTTCCTTTTTTATTTATGTTTTACGAAGCTCTGAGAAGCTGTTCCTGAGCTTTTAGAGTTTAGTTAGTTTCGGTAAAAGGTTGGAACATGATGCTCAACATCTTTGTTCCAAGTTGACAACAGAGATTAAATTAACATACAGAAAACTATCTCCCCAAGGTGCAACAACTTGTCTACTGTCTAACCTGCTGTCTTCTTAAGTATGTCTAAACACCAAGTTAAGCTCAAAGATGGAAAACAATGTTCTTAATTATTTTTCTTGTATTAATTTTGCTATCACCAAGTAAGAGTTTTGTCCCATCTCTTATCCTGAACTGTAGCCAATATTGCTGATAACACAGCCATTTGACTGGGGCTACTGTTCAGGCTAACATTGAAACTTTCAAGTAATACCTCACCTCAGAACTTTTAAAAGGTACAGTATTCCCCATCTAACCACAAAGCTAAAACTCACTTCATGCTACTGTCACTTCCTAACAATGTAGTTTCTGGTGGCTTTGACAGATAGAGTCTTCTTCTCCTCATATCCAACCAGAACTGCTACTGAAAGAAACAATTGCCTTAGCTCATCCCTTTATCCATGTAATTCCTCACTTTGCATCTCTCCAATGTCTCCTAATGCTGGCTCTGTATATACTTTGCCTTAATTTTCAAATCCTTTCTTCCTATCCTGTGTTGTTTCATATATAATTTCTCCCCTCTGCCTAATTCCATTTTTTTTTTTTTTTGTAATTTATCTTTTTTTTTTTTTTTTTTTTTTTTTTTTTTTTTTTTTTTTTTTTTTTTTTTTTTTAACAAGCCCTGTTTTGCTTTTCCCAGGTGTCACTGGTTCTCTCAAATCCATCCAAAAGAGAGCTACTGTAACTTCATGCTGCTGGTGTGCTGTGCCTACTCCTATCACACTTCTCCCGTAACTTAGCATTTTTTCTTTCTAGTTCATGTCTGGTCTTACATTTCAGTTCCAGTTTCTTCAGTGCAGATACCTTCCTCTTGCTGTACGTTAGGTTAGTGGTTGACACCACTATCCCTAAAATCAGGCATTCCTGAAATCCCTGCAGCATAGCCCCAGACAACTGTCCTTACCCATGCTTCCTGCGGGGATAGGGGTGTTGTGGAGCCCATCCACTCTCCTTCCAGCCTCCCAGCTGAAAATCTCAACGTGATGTCAGTCATGATAGATGGTGCATTTTGTGACACAGGCAGCCTGCCATTAGGACAAACCCATTTCACTGAACCATCTGATGGTAATGACTTTCAGTGACAGGCTGACCTAGGCTGGCTCAAGTCAGCGTGCTGGAGGTGAAAGGCTTCATATTCCATTACCAGGACTCTGAGCCATCAAGTCTGCTCCATCCCACCCTGCTTAATCTGTATTGATAGACTCGGTAGCATTTTCCTAGCTGCCGTCATCCATACAGATGTCTGCCGTTGTTTTGTTGATGTGGTCAATCAATACTACATTAAATGTTACCTTCAGTTTACCCTTAATTGTCTAAAGTAAACATGATATTTTCATTATTTACACAACTATGGCATTAAATTATGCATTCCAGATTAAAAGAATAAAATACTTGTTTACATTGTTATTATTGCTCTGGCATCAACTTTTGGATTTCTATGTAAAGAAATTAATCTCCTATTGGAGGGGGAAATGGGGGCTGACAAACTCTAGCTCCTGTTGCCTCTGGGACATAATTATGCTTGCAAATATAAAACAAAACAAAACAAAAAAAAAATCATAATCTTAACACGCTAGACACTCTTGAAAGTTTCATCTCAGCATGAAGCTATGTTTTAATTATTATTTTTGTCTGCATTGTTCAGATCGACAGTGCACCAACTAAAGTAAGTGCTTATCCTAGTTAATTCTTCATGAGACTTATGTCATTGGAAGATGCATTTAATTTATTTCCTTTTGCTTTCTTTAAGCTGGCATGGACTAAGTGGTTATTTATAAACATTCTGCAAAGGTTTTACTATTTTAGGACCAGATCCAAAGCCTGTTGAGTCAATAGGAAGCATCAAAGGTCTTTGCAACAGGCCCTGTTGCAAGACAGAAGTAAGCTGGGATTTGTTTGGAGACCTTGAAGAATAAAAAAGGAAAAAACTCTTTATTTATATTCTACAATATTAACAGATTTCTTATTTGATAGAGATTTTCCATTCTTATGAAGCAAATTTGGACACTTAGAAGTCCCCACTTACCTCAAAGGTGTGTGTGTATATATATATACACATCCCCATATATCTATATTGTATGTCCTGATTCCAGCTGAAGATCAATAGCATTATAATAAAATCTTTTTCTGCTATAATTTCTGCTTGCAAATATTATTCTATGTAAATATAGTTGTTATACTTGAGCAACTGTCGTCTCTGTTATGGAAGAAAATTTTCTTATTTACTGATTTGATTAGATAATTACAATGATTCCTCCCCCCCCCCCCCCCCCCCCCCCCCCCCCCCATATTAGGGGAAATAGCATATTTTGAAAATTACTCTTAACACTAGTTTGGTCCATTTTATTTAAGAAAAGCTAACCTGCTAAGTATCAACATAATAGTTATCTATTACAGGATCAAACAAAAAGCTCACCTTCCAAGAATAAATGTGTGTTTTGCAAGCACAAAATTAACCTAAGAAATACTCTGCCTCCAAATATCAGTGTGGTCACCTAGGAAACAAAAACCTATTTACAATTTTATAAGTTATTTATAATACAGTATCATAATGGAACGTTATGTAATATCATATAATAGGATCCATACTCTCCAAATTGCATGATAGTGCCCCAAATATACTAGGTTGATACAGTTCTCCTCAGTTTCCCAGAGAAATCTCTTCCAATTTGTATGAATAATAAAGTATTCTATTAAGTATGAACTTGAACTTAATTTTCTCCCAGCCCAGATGTGTGCCTTAAGTATGCACCACCTCCCTTTCTACACCACTGTCCCAGTAGCTAATAGGGAGTTGAACACATCAGTAGGATAAACAGAGAGCTTTTTGTACTACACCAGTTATCCAACAGCAGAATCCTTTAGACTCTCTCCTAGCGAGGGTGGGACCCAAAATCTTGTCTTTGTTTCTAATGGAACAGAAAGAGGGGAAGTGCTCCAACCTTTCATTTCTCCGTGGTTTCCCCCTGGTCTCTGGGACCTGTGAATATGAAGGCTCATTTTGCTAGTACTGAGGCAAAGGTATCCCTATAGCACCTCAACCTTTACCATGTCCTGTGTAACCAGGACCCCTATCTCACTGAGCAATGAGCTCACACTTTCCCTGTCTTCCTTTTTTTGCCTAAACATATTTGCATGTTTTATTCAAGATGTAGTTTGACACTGAGGTCGTAGCATATGCCCTCTAAGCCTTTAGAACAGTGTGTTCACATGCCAGCAACCTGTCAGTAATCATCCCTAGTGGGTGATGATTGGTGCTTCAGGAGGCTTGAACCACTTTCAGGAGTAGTTTGGCAGAACTGCCAAACCCAAGGCTGTGTTGGTGACTTTGTAGCTATTTAGTAGCACAGATGATCAAATGCAAGTGCCCAGCGTCAGCCTTTGATAGAGCTCATTTTACTTTTGTCTCTGTGTTACCAGTCAAGAAAGAAATCCTGAAGTCATTGTAAGTAGTTATGTGAAAACTTCAGCTCAGAGCTGGCACAGATTAAAAAATCAAAATTGAATAATCATAGTTGCTCAGAAAGGAACAGAGGACAGAACAAAACAGAAGTCCTTATTATACCACGATATGTTTCATTATATCTTATCATCCTGTCTCAGGAAAGACACCTAAAACCTAAAAACCTTACAGAGGTGGGTAACAAGAATGATCAGATGTGGCTGCTGTGGAAGAGATTAAACAGATGAACACTCTTCATCCTGGAACAAAGATAACATGAGAAAGTAATTGCTTGCAGAGTGTGTAAATAAGGAGCAATTGTTAGTTGCTTTCCAAAACCAAATAAAGAAGAGGACAGCAAGGGAAAAAAACCATCCCAGGCAGCAGGTTAAAAACAGACATCTTTGCTGGACTGTGCACCTGTTTTCTTGCTTTGTGGTGATCAGTGGACCTAGTTATCTCGCACTCTCTGCCCACACTCTATGACCATCAGATGCCATGGGTTTGCGTCCTGCTGGTGAGGGCAGTTCCTGCCCTCTGGCTGCCTCCAGCTCCTGGCCTTGAGCCTTGTGGATGAGCCCCGCTTTGTTCCTTTCTGACAGTAAATTTTTAATTTAGCCAGAAATTCCATACCCCAATGTATGTTAAAACTCTGTGTAGATTTGCATCTTGAGTGGATAAATGTGGCATTCATCTCTTTTATACAAAAGATTTTCTATTTTTTTAAGGTTACTGCCATCAGACTAGCATTTATATTATAGTTAGTGGTTAATGCTACTTGGAAATATTTCTTCTCACCTAATGTTTGTTTAACGTGAGCAGTGTTAAACTTTTATATAATTAATAAATTTTATGGACAGTGGACAAAATTACTCAATTAAATGATTACATGATACAGACCAAAGTAAGTAAGGCTCCTACAGAGGTTTGTCTCATTCCTCATGATATGTGTTTCAGAGAAGGTTTAGTTTGTCACAGACAGCAGTACAATGTTGTCTACATTCCCCAGATTCATATTTTACAGTCAGAAGTGAATGTTAGATCATTTGATCAGATCTGTGTATGCTGTGCTATGAAAACTTGTCAACTCACTGTTGTGCTGAGTTTTGCTGAGCACGGGGACACAAGTCTGAATAAAATGTGTTGTACGCTCTCCAAAAAAATCTGGAGAAGGAGAATTAGACATTTTTCTTCTTTGGTTTGTTTCTATGGTTAATCTCATTTGAAATTAAAATCAAAAACCCAATAAATAATAAAAAAAACTATTCCTAATATCTCATCTGAATCTGTTTGATTCCCTCTTTCAGCTAATGGTTCTTCTTCTGTCTATCTATCAGAGAAGTTTTCAGCATATTTTTGCTGGGGAGGTGCTTATATACTGTAGTCAGACCACAGACTAACCGTACTTTTAATAAACTGAGATTTGGGAAGTTTTGCTAAGATTTCTTACCACTAGGCATTTCCTTCAGCTCACATAATTTTTACAGCTGTCTACTGCGGTCTGCCTAATATATCAAAATGCTTTCCAAAATACAGATGATAGAAGTGCATGATTGATTACAAAAAACTATCCCATCAGTGACAAAGTCAGAAATAAAGTATGTCATTAAGCCTGGAAGTTACTTTATTTCATGGTTTTATGTCCAACAATTAAGCATGTAGTTTGTCAAAGCTTTGTTTTGGCAAACCACACTGAATCATTTGGAAGCAGTGGCCATAATAGTTTCAAAACATTAGTTTTCTGAAAAAACTTTTCACCTTTCTAAGTATCCCTTGTAATTCTTTGTTTGGCTTCATTTAAAAATGGTGTAATGGTTCCAGACCAACAACAGATTCTTATCACTCTTTTATTTCCATCCTCAATATTATTTGCCATCAGCCTTTTAAACAACATATTTGTCCTCATTTTTTAATAAAAAATGGGTTTATATTCCTAACTGGAGCTTTGGCAAAACCCTTAAAGCATCTTTGGTTCACTGTCATTCCTGGAAAACCTTAATAGAAGTATGTCATCAATAATAGCTATTTTTTTGGGTTCACTGTCTATTTCTTAATATCTTTAATGTGTGCTCTATTGATTTGTTACTAGGAAAGTCACTCTTCACAATTTCTTCCCACAAACACAAGTGGACTGACAAAATTGTGCAGTAAGTTTAATAACAAATTCACAATTAGAAAGCAGGTCTTTTAGCTTAAGCCTCTCCCTACTTATGGCATGTGCTGTGACTACAGGCTATTGAATTGTGAGAGCAATTTCAGGACTATCCCCTGTACCATGTTTGCTGCTGGTCCTTTTCTGCTGTTGGGAGGGATGACAGCAGAATTATGGCAAGTGCTCTGCAGCCACACAGGCACCAGCTCACTCGCTGTGTGTCTGGCATGCTGTTCCTGGCAAGGCTGCCCATCCCAACACCTTTTCTCTTTGGTAATGATTGACACAAGACAGAAGGATCCTTCCTAGAAAGATCCTGGCATCACCTGTGAGGGAAAACAGATGGGATTTTTACACAGCCCGAATTCAAGAATAATGTGGATGCTTTTTCTGTCAGCACTTCAAACCACTAAAGTAAGTACAGACATAACCCATGTTTGCTAGCTGGCCACAGGTCCAAAGACGTAAGGTAATTAAGTCCTGAACTGTCCTTTACTGAGATGTGGCTTTGTGGGTTTCATTCTCCCCTATGTCTAAATGTTATCAAACCCAGAATTCGGATACAGAATCTTAACAGCACAGTGGTACAGTATCCTTGGAGATCATCCCTGTTCTCCTTGTTTTGCAGTGGTAGAATAAGATTAGAGCAGAAAGAAGCTGGAACTTCTCAAACCTTACAAGTAATTGCCAGGTGCTGTTCCATTTAACTGAGACAATAGTGAACTAAAGTGATGCAGTTTCACACTGTAATGTTTTATCCTATCTGCTGTATATTGAGGCTCTTCTTCATGTTCCCTTCGCTTTAATGGCTGCATGGATTTTATTTTTTTAATGAGATTTGTATCAGAATGATCTAAATATAAGCTAAAATTACCTCAAAAGGATATTCAAGATTAGTACAGCCAAAGTGAGCCATCTTTTCAGTATTTTTATTCAGATAAAACATGTACCAAAATGAAGGACAGCCAGATTTGACTGGATCTTCAACACATTTTGTAAATACATCATTACTAATACTGATAGTACTAATGATATATTGAACTATGCTTTATATAAATATACAACAAGAAAGATATTCTTTGCCTGAAAATATCTGAAAATGAGCTTCATGTAACACTGTGAGCTAGTGTCCAACAACTAAAAAGTGGACACAGTTTCAAAGGGGGTCAGTAGCTTCCAAGGACATGTTAAAAGATGTCAACACCAGTGTAGGATAAAATATGAAAAAACACCCCATTACATAATAAGAAGCTATTTCTTAAACATCAGGTGTAAATAAAGGCTCAAGTAGCTCAAAATAACTGGAAAATTCATGGTTCAAGCCCACTCTGTATTTATAAATAAATAAAAAAAAATGTTTTCTTGAAAGATCAGGAATTAGGATTAACTTTCTAGTGGGAAATCTTTTCCAGGATAATTGAATTCTGTAGTGACAAAGAGAAAATACATGCAAATAATTAATTATCAATAATTCAGCATGGAGAAATAATACTTACTCTACATAATAAGGTGAAAGGTAGTATAGCTGAAAACACTGTTATTCTTAGTTATATATTTTTGTGCATATGATTCTTTCATCCAGTATCTGATATCTTCATTCTTACTGAAATATTATTAATTCCTGAGTTATATGCAAAAAATTTTCATCCTGCAAACATTTATGTATGTGCTTTATATTATACAATCTTGTGCTAAGTTAAGAAAAGCTCTAACTTCTAGGGACTTCAGTTCTCAAATACTTCTTTTAAAAAACATCTTAAAATAAAAACAGTTTTTCCCTTCTTAACAGACTGAACATTTTCATGTTAACTGAATAAATAATAAATTAATGTGACAGGAGGTAGGATAAGTATGAAGACTGAAATGCTGCATTTACAGCTCTAATGATTTTTGAGAAAAATCTGATCAAAGGCATTTTAAGAATAAAAATTTTCTATTTCTCTTTTGGGGTAAATTGTCTTTACTATGGGAAGAGGAGTACTACTGGGAGCAGATAATCTTTTTCTGAAATCTGTTTTTCTAGAATGACTGTTTTACTTTTTCAGATTCATAGCCGTTAGTCTTTTTCTAGCACTAATTGTACAAGTGATGTCATAAAAAGTAACTTTTATATAAGTTTTAATTACATATATTTCAAATTTCAAGTAGGCTGTTCAGACAAAACGCTGTTTAGAAGACCCTATTATACCATGCAGTAGTGTGTGATGAGGAGATGCTACATTTATTTTAGGAGAGAAAGAAATCTGTATTTCATTTGTTACACTGCTAACTTCACTTTAGGTAATTGCATTCAGCTTTATTATTGCCCAGAGCAATAACTGATTGTTAGTTATTGAAGTCTGAAATGATTTTTTCTCATTTCCCAGGGGAATCTGGAGATTTACATGGTGCACAGCAGTAACTAATAGATATAATCTGGTCGTAATGTAGCCCCATAATGTGTTATTTACTTGTTGAGAACATGGATGTTGAACATTTTAACATTTCCTCAAGAAGTGTTGCAGATTTTACTCATGATATGTGAGCTTTAAACGTGTGCTGCTCTTATTTTCACAATGTTTGCAATGCCAGCAACCTTTAGAAGGTATATAAAACACTGGGATCACACACCTGTACGTACTCAGCTGCACAGGAACTTGAACATGTTTTATCCTCAATTTCTAAAATGTAAACACATGAGTTAAAAATAACCTATGATAAGTAAATTTCATCAAAAAAAGGTACTCATGAGTTTGACTTGGAATACTATTGGGACAGAGAAAGGTTTTATGGAGCAGAGCTTGTTTTTCTTGCTCTCCTTGGAATTATTTGTATCTATTTTGGTACCAGTGTATGTGCAACCTGAGTATTTTTAGTCGCTGTGTGCATTGTTTTATGAATGCTCTCGTGCTACTCTGTAGCCAAAGGACATTGAAGGTGTACAGTCACAAGCAAAATGTCCCTGGATGTATTCTGGAAGCATCAAATGTTTCAAAGATGGGATTAAGATGCCTGAATTTAGGCATCTAATGCTATTTTGCATGCTGTGGTGTATGTATTAAGAACCTGCTCCCCAGGACCGTCATATAAGGCACAGAGCCTGCAGGATTTTTTGCCTTTGGAAGCAGCCAAGTGAAGTACCTTAGGGTACATCAGGTGTCTTGTGACACACGGTTGTACTCAACAAACCAGCCCTCTGAAAATCTCCTGCATTTATTCAGTGCCCAGAACAAAGGACCCCAAACTAACTTCGTCTTTAAGGCAGCAAAATAAATCTTAAACAGCAATTGCTTTGAACTCATCAGTCCTGTATCTGCCTTTGAACCACATTCAGAAGCAGTGTCTTAGAGAAAGAAGAGGAAACTGTTCTGTAAACTTGGGTTCATTCTGGCTTGCTTAGTTAAAATGCTCAGTTTCCAGGTTACAGTAAAATGAACTGTTAACGTTAGATAAACAAACCAATAATATGAAGTAAAGAAATCTTAGCCTAATAATATATAATAACAATGCAAGAATGTTATACATTATACTCAAGTAAATAAAATACCAACTGCTGATTGTATAATAGTGGTAAACATGTTTTATTAAAGTAGGTTTTCCTTTCCATCAAATATGAATGTTTTATGAAGGTTTCAAAGTATTCCTCATGGAAACATTAAGAAATCTGTTCTTCTCTCAGTCCTCAGGGGATTTGTGACTGTTATTCACATTAAATCTAATGAGAATTACTGACATAAATACCTGGTGCATCAAGAGGCATCCAGTCTCTTAATCCTTAGCATCTTCATCATTCTTTCTGCACAAGCTCCACCTCTTCCCAAGCTGCTGCTTCTTCCATTCCTAGTGCTCATTTCCTCATACAAAAACATTCCTGTTAATGTGGGAGTTGAACGCTTTCTTTAGTGAGGAAGGCTGCTTGAGGAAAATCCCTCTCCCTGACTAATTGTGGTGTGTTTTCTTTTGTGCCAGAAACAGACCCTATTCCACACAGCAAAGATCTGGATGCCATTTTAAAGTTTTATGGAGATCTCTATTGGATGGGGAGGAAATCAGAGCTATTTCTGCTCTCTGGATTCAACTCCAGACTGTTTATTGTCAGGGTGGGAGATGAAAGGCAAAAGAGAAGGAAGAAAGCAGTAAAGTGAGGACTGCAGGAGAAAAGGAGGGGGAGTGAGAAAGGACAGGATGGGTCTGTGGTCTGATAAAAACAAAATATACAATTAAGAGTTCAAAGCCATTCCTTCCCAAACAGCAGTGAGAAAGAGCAAAATAAATTAAATACAAGCAATTCCATCCTCCCTTGAAACACCAACACTCATTATACCCTCTCTCTCTCTCAAAACACAAACAGCCAAATCTATGTCCTGGAGTTAAGTGTCCCTTTAAAGCTTACAATATCTGTTCAACATGAGATGTTCAACTGACAGTATCCTATCTCAAAGCACAATCCAGAAAGAAGGTGCTTCTGTTTTTGAAGTCTTCCAATGCCAGCCTAGATTCACTGCTTCATCTGCTTCTGCACAAACTATATACGCTATAATACGATAGACACTTGAAGCAAAATGACCAGGTACCTGTGGGTAATCTTACATATTATGCTGTGATGGATCACTGCCAATAACATGCACTAAAAATGTCACATTTCACTCTAAAGCCATATATCAGGTAACTCCTGCACTGGACTATCAGCTAAGGCCACATACATAATCACTAACAGATTATAACTTGAAATTTTTTTTAAGGATTTTTGTCAAAATTAAAATTACTTAATCTCTCCAAATCTTGTAGGGCCATTAATTTTCCTGTATCTTCGTTCCGATTTATTTCATCATTGTGCTATACTCTCTTTTTTCCTCTCCCCAGTCACCTCTGTGAAATTCTTCCCTCCAGTTTGTCCCTGCACTTGCATATTATAGAAAGGTCCTCTATTAAAGAAGCTTTCAAACTTCTGATGCTGGCTGTTACAGCGTTACTTCTGCCCTAACTAATCCCAGCTCTCACACATTGTCCCTTTTAAATTAATTGGGATTTTTTAGTAGGATTTTTTTCTGATAAGTAAAAAATCTGTACAGAACTAGAAGATAAGATTTTGAGAACTTGTCATACAATAGCTTATCTCATGAATTTACTTTCTCTAATTCATGCAATTTTTCCTATAGCCATACCTATGTTCATCTGGCTAGTTCAGAGCAGCAGCTCTTGGTCTTCAATCAGAGTCCTCTTTTCTATACTGATTACAAATCTACCATTATGTTTGTCATAACCCTCTGCACACATATATTGGGTTCTCTTCTGATGACACTCTTTTGCAAGATTCATCAGCCATGTTCCAGAAGAATTAGGTGAATGTGGAACAGACAAGGAAAAGCTTTGGATACTCTTGTAAATAAGATATGTTTTGTATGGCAGTGGAATAGAAAACTTGAAGTTTGGTGGGATATATGCCCAGAGAATGGCAAAGCCTGGGAGGAAAACATTTAAGCTAGATGATAAAGCTAATCAAATAGCAAAAGGAGTATGGTAATACCTTTATGGACAAGTAATACAATGGTAAAACTGACCATGGATGACTTATTTTATTACTAAGAAGATTTCTAACCATTTGAGAACAGAAGGACTAGAATACCTTTCAATCAGAGCATTTATAGCAAGAAAACTGACCCTTTTTAAGACAGGCATTAAGGAAAGGTGCTGGTGTGGTGCTTGGATAGCCAGGAGGTAGACTTAGTGATCCTTGGTTTTTTTCACTGACCTTGAAAACATATCTGCAAATTTCTACATCCCTTTCTTGGATGCTGTATAAACAATTACCTCTGCTGTATGGCTTTGTGTTGCTGCTTCCAGTTTATTCAAAGTGCTGATAACATTTCCTCCTCTGAACACATCTACTTGATAAGATCAAAGTCATATATTTCTATTACAAGTGTATTAGAAAAATAGACTTAATTTTGTGGTCTTCGTTAACTTCATTACTAAGCAATGTAGGAATCAAAATGCATGATTCTTGCTAATGCCTTAAAGAACTGACACTTTAACTTGGTAAAACCAATTTTATTGAAGCTCCAACAAACTGTTAGATAAATATGTCAATACTGTACATACCCTCTTTTGCTTGCAACCATGTACCTGTTTTGGACAGATTAACTCAGCAAATAAGGCAAGTACACACTAACTGTATTGACTGTCAGATGAATAACGTATCAAGTACATATACAAAAATAGATTACATTTTCAATAAAGAAACCTGGACCTATTAAAATCAGCTTCTAAAATTAACTGTTTCAGTGCTTACTGCCATTTGATACTCTCAGACTGTGTGTTAAGAGTTAAGAGCAATTATTTTGCTCTTGAATGTCCTACATTTTCGGAAGACACTTCATTAGGAAAAGTGTTTTCTTTCAGAGGCAATGCAATTTTCCACCATTCTGCTTGTCCATCAAAGGCTGACAAACAGGTCATCAGCTGCTAAACCTGCTTGTGCAGAATGGGAAAAAGTCATACTGAATTGTGTTTACAGTTCTTTATCATACTAGTAATTCTTGCTGCAGTTCTAATTTCTCAGAAATTGTTTAATTTGCTCTTCATATCCTTTGCCCACACCTTTCTTCAGGGTTTGCACTGAAATATGTCTGTGTGTTTCCTAACACACTCCATATGAACACCTACAGTCAAGACCTTTATAAGAATATCATAAAAATTTCCCTAGACCTTGAGGCACAAACTCTAACACCCCATCTGATACAAAGCTTTGGTCTTCCATCAAACAGCTTGGGACAGCAAGATACTTTGATGGTCATGGTAGGGAAGCCACTGCAATATTTTAGTAATATCTGACATATTGGCAAGCTTTTTTAGTAATTAGTGGTGTATTTGGCAAGGTGAGAGCCACCACAGTGGGATGCATGTGCTTTCAGGGTGGAAACATCGCTGTCCCTGGGTACGTGTGGTACTCATTCTGAACCATTTATTACATTGTCTTCCTCCCATGTTTTACCTCTTAGGCTGCACTATTTGTTTAAAGCATGAGATTGCAGTTCTTATGACTACAATTTTTAATTGACCACTTTACAAATAAATGAACTACACAAAAATGATGTTTTTTCCACGCTTTTAAGGATTATTAAATGACCTTGTTGTCTCCTGGAGGATAACAAAACCCAATGTTTTTCGGTTAAAGTGAGAGTTTTTCCCTGTTGAAAATTGCCTGGTTTTCTTATTGTAAGGACTGGTCCACTGAACTTAGTGCAGCCTCTGAGGTCTCAGTGAGAATCCCATGATTAATGAGGTAGCCATTAATGTCAGTAGATTGAACAACTGAAATCTGATTATATTAAAGTGCTTCCCAAACATTAGGGTCACATTAACAGTTTATTGAAACAAGCTGATAAAATTTAAAATGGTCATCTAATTCCCTAGGGTTCCTAATTGTTGCATGATAAATCACTCTGTAGAGAAATCTATTACAATGTTCCAAATGTGAAAATGTAATT
Source organism: Hirundo rustica (assembly GCF_015227805.2). Taxonomy (NCBI): domain Eukaryota; kingdom Metazoa; phylum Chordata; class Aves; order Passeriformes; family Hirundinidae; genus Hirundo; species Hirundo rustica. Next base: position 24,479,870 of record NC_053450.1, on the reverse strand, counting down.
TACTGTACCATTAGTGGGGTGCTTGAAGCACATCAGTTCTTTCGTGGGGGAGTTTTGCCAGAATAAGACAAAACTCTGTATATGGAGGGGGTTTTTTTCCTTCTAGATTGAGATAATGCACAGGCCTTGAGCTGCCTAAATTATATAAGAATAATGAGACATCTTAGAGAAACAAATCATCTGACAGTGACTTGCAAGTCTATTGCAAAAAGTGCAGCATGAATGAGCATTCATCTATGTTTATGGTATTATTCTACTTACAAGCATATTTTGGTAGAGATTAGAAAGTTTTCATGGCTCAGTTATGGTGTCTTCTTACAGAGAAAGAATCAGCTGAATATTCACGCATTTCTGGTTACAGAACCTCAGATGCTGAAACAAATTTTTGCGCTGAGGGCCTGAGTTATTCCAACCAATGTCTGCAGGATTTGGGTATATCTTGTCAATGTTCTCTCCTTTCAGTGTCAAAAATTCCCACAAACACCTGCATTTACATCTTTCTTTCCCCTGTTTATTTAACGTATGATGTTATTACTCTCATTCTGTGCCTAGGTATAATTTGAGCTTCTGAGATTAACACATATATTTCATGTGCGTGTAAATAAGTAGCTGAATGATGAGCATCTCAGTATGCCCTAATTTCGTCTCTAGTTTGGTGGTAACCCCAGTCAAGCAGTAACCATGACCCTAACTTCCAGCAAGAATGAAAAATGGTTTAGTACTCATCAGAACTATTTTTAAAGGAGGAAAAGTATCTCAGCTTCATCCCTTTCATGAAAAGAGGGGTAAAATATTGTAGAAATGAGTGATAGAACGGGAGAAAATCATAGAGTCATGGAATGGTTTGGGCTGGAAAGGACCTTAAAGATCATCCAGTTCCAACCCCTCTGCCATACCTGGAGACACTGTCCACTAGATCAAGTTGTTCAGAGCCCCATCCAACCTGGCCTTAAATACTTCCAAGGATGGGGCATCTTCTCCAGGCAACCTGCTGCAGTGCCTCACCATCCTCACAATAAAGAAGCTTTTCCTAGTATCTAATTTAAACTCTCCCTATTCTGTTCCTCTTTCAATTGAAGCACATTCCCCTTGTCCTGTCATGCTCTTGTAGAATGGCCCTTTCCATCTTTCTTGTAGGCTCCCTTCAGGTACTGGAAGGCTGCAGTTAGGTCACGCTGAAGTCCTCTCTTCTCAGGCTGAACAATCCCAATGATCTCGTTTTCTCATAGGAGAAGTGCTTCATCCCTCTGGTCATTTTGGTGGCCTTCTTTGGGCTTGTTCCAAAAGATCCATGTCCTTCCTGTGCTGGGGGCTCCAGGCTGGATCTCACCAGAGCAGAGCAGAAAGGCAGAATCTCCTCCTGGCCCTGTTGCCCACACTGCTTTGGATGCAGCCCAAGACACGCTTGCCTTTCTGGGCTGTGAGGGCCCATGGCTGGGTCATGTCCAGCCTCTCATCCACCAGCACCCCCAAGTCCTCCTCAGTAGGGCTGCTCTCAACATCCCCAGCCTGTGTTGATAACGCAGCTTGCCCCAGCCCAGGTGGGGCGCCAACCCTTGGTTAAAAATGTTGGCATTTATACTTAACATCCTCCCAATAGGTACCTGGCTTTTTTAAAATGTGCCATTCTACCTGTGACAAAATTTGATTCACATTGCATACAAAGTGGAAATATGTGCATGTTCCACATTCAAAAAACTGATTGCAGGATGTGAAGTTATTAGTACTTCTTGCAGCTTGGTAGCATTTGGGAATCTCAGCTGCACAGCAGAGTTCTGTGTACAAAGAGAGGCACAAGCAGAGGACAAAAAAACCCAAACATGCTTCAGTAAGTTTCAGAGGATAAAATATATGGCAGATGGATGTAAGGAAGTGAAATGGAACATTAAAACAAGCTGCAGTCTTAGCATTGTTTGCTGTAGGTTAAAAAAAAAAAAAAAAAAAAAAAAAAAAAAAAAAAAAAAAAAGGAGAATTCTAGTCTGGCTGTGCAGAGAATAATAAGATGCAGCTTTATGAAAATTTGGTTTTCCCATAGAAAGCACATCTGGGAGAAGAATTAATGCCACTGCTTCTTTCTTATGCAGTGCCTCAGTGGCCAGAAAATCCTCATGGGAAATTCAAGTGCAATTTTCTAGGCTTAGTGGTGTAGAAGTCAGATTGCAGAGGATGAAGAAAAAAATTTTGAACAGGAAAAACTCAAGATTTTTGGAATGGAAGACACAAGAAATAAATACAGTGACAGTTGAAGAGCAGTCTTTTAAAATGAGAAAAACATTTGGGTTTCTATTCAGATGAAAGAGGAAGATGAGATTAACCAAATGCAGAGAGTAAGAGTGACTCTCCAGTCACTGTTTTAGAGGCTTAGGGGAGATGAAGCAGTGGAGTTAAAACAAAATATATAGTGAAGTTGTGGGACTCATTGCTACAAGATTGTGAAGACTAAAAAGTGGTGCATTATTGTTCAGGATTTTTGCTGGGTTTCAGGGTTTTTTTCCAAAGATATTAGACTTTTATGTAAGATTGGTTCATTCATACATATTAAACATGACTGACCCAATGGGACCTTTATCTTAAGTCAGTAAACAATGGTGGATTTAAATTTTTTTTTTTTTTTTCTTGTCACTTGCTTATTACTTTGATTTCAGATAGGAGTCCTGTGCAAAAAGAGTCACTAAAGATGATGAACATACCAGTCTTTCTAGGATGCTGATGAAAATTCCAGGCTTTCAAGCACCCTTTTGAAGCCACTGGAATGGGTCTGCCTGATCTTTCTGAGAGACTGAAGCCTGCCCAGATTTTGAGCTGGGTCTGACAGGACAAAACACATTTCCTTTTCAACTTCTCAGATCTTCCTGTGTCCTGCTAGAGCTCAGGCATCCAGCTCCTTTCCCCCAGTCACTAAGCTCAGGACTGAAACTGTGTAAGATTTAGGTCACTGTATTAGGTTTCTCGTTGGGCTGTGCAGCTCCTTGTTATTCACTTTCAGCCCTCCTATTAACTTCATTCTTTTCAGTTGATCAATCATCTTTCCCCACTGCAAATGGGGAAAGAGGAAAACAGAATAGTCCCAGGGACCAGTAAATTTTACTTTGGAGTACTTACAGAATAATGTACTACTTGGGGGGGGTTGAGCTTTTTGGTTGGGTATTTTTGGTTGGGGTTTTTTGGGGGGGAGGGGGGGGAGTGTTTGTTTGGTTGTTGTGGGGTTTGTTTGTTTGTGAAGGAATAGGATGGAAAACTGAAAAAGAAAATGTAGGGATGAGATTAAATGCGTCACCTCATGGAGAAAACAAAAACAAGGCAAGCCAAGAAAAGGAGACAAATAGAGGGATGTGGATAAGCATGCTTCTGGTTCAAGTTCAGCTATTACTTTGAAGTAATTTCACTGTAGTTCTCATTTAGATTAGCATTTATTATGCAATTTGGAAAGTCCAGCATAGCTTGAAAGAGCTTGGAAAATTAGTACCTGTAAAATGTAAGAGTGACAGGACTTAGATTACGTGTCCGGGAGAAACTTCTGATTTTTTCTTCTAACCCATTTCTTCTCTCTTCTGTAGTCTGACACATGGGATGTACGTTTAAGTAGGGCAGAACATGTGAAAATTATCTGGTGCCACAGCACCAGGAGTAGGGAAGAAAGAAAGGAGAAGGTTAAAGTCTCAGTTGAGAGTGGCAATATAGTGAATTGGAGGGCTTCTTTTGGGTGTAAATTTGCCTTATGACTATACATGGAGCAATACAATATGCGTTCATACACACCATTACACTTGAAGTTTCCCTTGAAGACACAGAGTGACAAAATTTGTGTGATCCACCTACAGTGGGGCTTCAGAATCCTCCACTAGTTTGTCCTTTGTGGACAGATAGTGTGTGCCTAGACTGGAACCTTGTCCAGACTTCCTCTCCTCTCCATTGAAGCTAAAATGTGGACTTACAATACTGGAGCTATTCAAGGCCCCAGTAAATCAAACCTCAGCCCCTCCTACTCTGTGCCATACTAATTTATGGTAATCATAGAATCACAGAATGGGTCAGGTTGGTCCAACCTCCCTGCTCAAGCAAAGTCATCCTGGAGCACATGGAATGGATTGCATCAGAAGCTTCTTGAATATCTCCAGTCAGAGAGACTTCACAGCCTGTCTGGACAATCTGTTCCAGTGCTCAGTCACCCACAGAGTAAAGAAGTTCTTTGTCATATTCAGGTGAAACTTTCTGTACATTGATTTCTGCCCATTGCCTCTTGTCCTATTGTTTGGCACCACTGAGAGGAGCTTGGCTCTATCCTCTTCACACCTTCCCTTGAAATACTTACATATATTGATGAAGTCCCCTTGTCTTCCCAAGGCTGAACAGGCCCCACTCCCTCTCTTCCATGTCTTTGTAAACCCACATGTGTTAGAACACAACACAGAAACACCAAAAAACCACATTGATGAAATACACTGGTAGAAGTGCTGACACACATGTGGTGTCACCAGTGGAAGTTATGGTGCTCAACATTTGAAGGACAAGTTTGAAGACCAGCCACCACCCCCTTATCTCTGACCGATTTTCTCTCCTATGCAGAATGAATAAGAAGTGGGAAGAGAGCTGAGGAGCTACCCCATCTAGCACGAACATTGAATGTCATTGTGCTAGGTTGCCATGCTGGTTACCTGAACGAAGCAAAGTGATGTAGAGTCCCCAGGCAGGTGCAAAGGAGAGCCCCTTTATTGCAGAAGCCAGGCCTTTTCAAGCAGTTATCCAGTTATCTGTTTACATAGTTTTAAGGCACAAACAAGCCCAAGTCAGCCAACCACCAGACACCAAGATGTGGATGTGCAGCGGTCACACATCTGTCCTGTTTCTCTGCCCCTATTCCAGCTGAGTCCCTCTCCCATAGTTCCCTTCTACTTAGCCTAAGTAGCAGGCCTGAACCATGGTTTTACAAGGGTAACAAGGCCCTTATTTTATCAGGCTTTACCTATATGCAACAGTTACCTAAAAAGGTCTGCCTCTCAGACCAAAGGGGCACTGCTGGGATTTGCATTATACTCACTGCTTTACTGGGCATCCTGAAGAATTGGCAAGAAATAAATCAATAAGAAAATAGACTAATAATAAACTAGTAAATTAGCAGACTGTTTCCATGACAGTGACTGATTTCCTAGACTATATGATATTAATTCACTGCACCGCTATTAGTTTGAGAGGCACAAGGCTGTACATCACTCACATGCTTTCTCTCCCCTTTTTTATTCTTAAGGAGTTGGCTGACTTTGAATTGAAGACTGCAGAGCCACAGTGGCTGTGGATGTGCCCCCACAGAGTTTTTTTTTATACACCATTTTACTGGGGAATGGTTCTTCAGATGTAACTTGTCTGTCAGTTTTTCTCTAATTATTGTTATTACTGCAATCTATGAATGATATCCATGAATTTCTGTGGATTTATGATAACTATGGATTTTTAGGTTTTGACATTAGAAATGTGAATGTTGCCATAATGTGCAATTCAGCTCCTCTGAAGTTGCTGAAGGGTTTGCATGCTGGTTTGGAAGAACTGCTTGCACACATTACATTGCAAATTGGTCCTCTAAATGGTTGACAGTAGAGGTTTTTTGTGATACCCTTTCTGTGAAATTGCCTTCCTGGTTTTGGTAAACTCGACTGAAATCAATAGGACTACTGCAGAGATGAATTTGGACCTTTGTATTTTGTTTAATCTAAAAAAGAAGAAAGAAAATATATTGCCTTTATGGAATAAGAAAACATACATAGTATTTACCTGAAAGCTCTCAAAAGCTTTTTCATAAGTACATGTAGTATTTTCACTTTTGTAAATGTGTATTTGTATTTTCACAAAAAGACTACTTATTAGTAGCACAGTTAAATAAGTGTTTTGGATGTACAGTTGGAGTTTCTTAGCTCAAACGTGGTTTACCTTATCAGCTATAATGGCTACTAGGATAAATGCATATTTAGCTGTAAGTTAAAATGCAAATTATTAATATTTTATAACAGTTTACATTTATATAGCGTCTTTCATCCCAAATACTATAGTGTATTATATATATGAATAATCCCATTGAACTGGTGTGAATAGTCCATTGAAACTAATGGGACTATTCACACAGGCAAAGCTATTCACATGAATTAGAGCTATAGAGTCTGGTCTTCATTATATAATGTATTTTTTCTCAACAAAATTGCCACTTGCCATACATGTTAGTTTTAAATAAATTAATTGCAGAGGAAATTAAATTCCAAATGCTACTTCTTCCAATATATTTTCAAAAATTTACATATATGAGTAAGGGTAGGAGGCCAGATAATTTAATCTCTCATATATTAACATAATAGTTTAGTTGCTGATTTAAATTGGAGATGTCTCTTGCTAACGGCTCATCCTAAAAAAACTTCCAACAAATAAGAAGCTTAATCCCAGAAAATTTTTACTTCAGGAAGTAGATTTTAATCATGTTAAGAATCTTATTTCATTTAGTGGGATTGCTCATGAGTCAAGATTCTAGGATCAATATCAAGGCCAGATAAACAAATGGCTAATGTAATTGATCGCTCTTTGGTCCATATTAAGCAAACATTTTCCATTGGAATAGCAATTTGAGGAATCAAAATTGGGTGACAAACACTTTCAGTTCTACGTTTAATTTCTGTGTAAGGCATGTTCAGGAAGCAAATTTTTTGTAAGATTTAGGATATGATACTTAATCAGCTGCAATTAAACAACATACCAGCAGTACAATTCCCTGAGAGAGTAATAAATTTGACTCTATTCCAGGTGAAAGGATTTCTGCTCTGCTTTTCTCTGCTCAACGTTGTTTGTTCCTGCCTTCTCAGCCCACCCTGCCCTGTCTACTCACGCCATTGTGGAGCCATACATTGATCACGTCAAGGACCAATCTGGCTGAAAGCTAACCAGCTGTTTTCTTGGGGCCAGTTTAGCTTCTATCCCCACTGTTTGTCCAGATGAAGTCCGTGACTGTACAAATAGCTGTTCCAGCATCAGGGAGAAGGTGATGCTCCTTTTAAAGTTAAAAATGGGGGAAGCACTTCCTCCAAAATTCCCCATGAAACTACAGCATTAGTGTGCCAGGGCTGAGATCATCCAGGACTTTAATATTCGGTGGCAGTTAGTTCTCCCTCATGCACAAGCAGAATGAGGTGTCTTGGAAGGCTATCGTGGGACACAAAAGTAGCAGTGGTGGTATTCAGGAGAAAATTGCAACTTAAACATTTTATGGGCTCTCAAGAGGCTCTTATCCACCTCTCTGTACCTAGGACAGTCAGGATTAAAATCTGAGAAACTGGTAAAGTATGAAGACCAAACAATAGCTGCAGCATAGTTCTTGAACCTTGGCAAGGTTCTGGTAACAGAGGGGCTACAGGGGTGACTTCTGTGAGAAGCTGCCGGAAGCTTCTCCCATGTTCAACAGAGCCAGTGGAAGATGGACCCACCACTGGCCAATGCTGAGCCTGTCAGCAACAGTGGTGGCACCTCTGGGATGATGTATTTAAGAAGGGGGGGAAAGTTGCTGTACAGTTACATCCAGAGAGAGAGAGAGACAGAGTGAGAATATGTGAGAGCAACATCTCTGCAGTCACCGGGGTCAGTGAAGAAGGAGGGAGAGAAGGTGCTGCAGGTGCTAGAGCAGAGATTTCCCTTCAGACTGTGGTGCAAACCGTGGTGAAGCAGCTGTGCCCCTGCAGCCTATGGAGGCCTACGGGGATGCAGAGATCCACCTGCAACCCCCATAGTAGGAGGATTCCTGAAAGAGACTGTGACCACTTGGAAAGTCCATGCTGGTGCAGGCCCCTGACAGGACCTGTGGCCCCATGGTGAGAGCAGTCCTTGTGGAGCACATTTGCTGGCAGGACTTCTGACCCACAGGGGACCAACACTGGAGCAGCCTGTTCCTGAAGGACTGTACCCTGTGGAAGGGACCCACTCTGAAGCAGTTTGTGAAAAATTGTAGTCCAGGGAATGAATTCACATTATAGAAGTTTGTGGAGGACTGTCCCTCATGGGAGGAATTCCATGCTGGAGCAGAAGCAGAGTGTGGGGAGTTGTTTCTCTGATGAGGAAGGAGTGTGAGAGATAACCTGTGAGGAACCTCCATTCCCTGTCCCCTTGCACTGGCAAGAGGAAAGAGGGAAAGAGAACTGGGGATGAAGTTAAGCCCAGGAAGAAGGGAGGTGTGGGGGGAAGATACAGTTTTATTTATAAGATACAGTTTTATTTCTCATTATTCTGCTCTGATTTGATTGGTAATAAATTCAGTTAACTTCCCTAAGTCAGTTTTACCTGTGAGAGTAACTGGTGAGTGATCTTTCTATGCCCTTATCTCAACCCATCTGCTTTTTATTATATTTTTTTCTCCCCTGACTGTGGAGAGGTGGAGTGATGGAGCAGTTTTGATGGTCACCTGTCACTGAGCCTGGGTCAACCCATGACAACAGCACAATGACTGAGTCACTGGGGATGCAAAATCCTTCAAATCCCCATACTGCCAGGTCTGGAGTATTGACCCCATTGTTTTTGGAATCTTACCTGAGGTGCTAGCTAACACATTGGCTTAGGAAGACAGTCACTTCATTTTCTTATTTACCTTTACAGTGCTGTGCGATGCAAAATACTTCCAACAGGGACACTAGAGGAGACCCACTCCAGAGGGGAGCACACCCTGGCGAAGGGGGGAATCCCCATGGGATGTGTGAGATGATTTTGCTTATATTCTTGCTTTACAGCAGGCAGAATGATGAGAAAAATCAGGAGAGCACCATTCACCCACCAATTTGGTAAAGCCAAGCATATGGAATCACATAGTAATTATTGAATGTCTTGGGTTGGAAGGGACTTTAAAGGTTATGATGTTTCAACCCCCTCTACCGTGTGCAGTGACATCTTCCACTAGACCAGGTTGCTCAAAGCCTCATACAGCCTGGCCTTGAACACTTCCACAGATGGGGCATACACCTCTCTGAGCAACCTCTTCCAGTGCCTCACCACCCTCACAGTAAAGAATTGTTTTCCAATATGTAATCTAAACCTAACCCCTTTCAGTTTTATTATATACCCCTTGTCCCACCACTACATGCCACTGTCAAAAGCCCCTCTCCAGCCTTCTTGTAGGTGCTGGAAGGTGCTCCCTGTAGCCTTTCATTCTCCGGACTGAACAACCCCAGCTCTCTCAGCCTGTCCTCGTTGGAGAGGTGCTCCAGTCCTCTGATCATCTTCACAACCTTCCTCTGGACCTGCTCCAGCATGACCAAGTCCCTCCCATGTTGTGAGTCCCAGTGGTCAGTGCAGTATGCGTTATTCAGCTAGACCCTAATATCCTGAGTCCAGGGAGGAGGCAGGTCTGGGAATGAGCCCTAGATTAGGGTTTGCATGAGACATCATTGTGGGTTTGCTGCTCTCCAGATCATCCAGGTGTTGGGCCCGCAGCTGGTCAGTAAAGTTAAAATGCATTCTCACACTGGCAGATGTATTGGTGATAACTGAGGTGCCTAAGGAAATGTGGGCACTTGGGGATTTGGTTGCTTTCCTGCTATTGAAGTTAAGCAGTTCAAGTGGCTGAGCAATGCTTGAGTCCCTTTGCAGATCAGTTCTAGATTATTAGAGAAAATGTAATTTATATATAGGTGTGTATGTGCGCATGTGTATATATACATATATACATCTATATATACATATACATACATATATATATATATGTAATATTCCATGTAAAGCTTCCTTGTTTCCTGGTCTAGATGTATTACCCCACCTCGAGGAGAGGTATATGAGATCAAAAATTCACTTTTAAGTTTTGTAACCATTATATGGGGTTGTTCATTAGTTCTGAATATCATAGGGCCAAAACAGTCTTACCCTCTCTCAAAACACAAAGATCCCCTCAAGGTCATTGAAGGATCTCTGAAGGTCTCATATGAAGTCATAGTAAAGGATTTTTAACCAAAATTTTTAAGAAAGCATATTTAATACTATGCATTTTTAAGTTTTTATTGCAAATACTTCAGATTTGCTATACCTTTAATACTGTCATACTTAAAATAAATCACAATGTGTACTTCCTGTGATCTTTTCAGAACGCAATAAAACAGATTGTTTTTAATGGCTGTTCCAGCAATGAAAAATATCTGTGTTAGGTGGAAACAACAAATTGATGCTTTTTCAATTCCTTTTAATGGCATGAGGATCTTTGCAACATGCTGTGAAAAATATTCTCTTAATGATAGGCCTGTGGCACAACTTAAGGAGTCATCAAGAAATAAATGCTCTGCTGTCTGGCTGGCAGCTTGGTGTCCCTTAATTGAAGTATTATAAGATTCTGTGCAGAGTAAAGCCTCCAGGGTTTTGTAGCTAAATGGCACGGACACCTCTGATGAGACATGCAGATGAAGATGTGTCAATACAATCTTCACCAATTTGCTGTAATAGCAGAGACTGATTAATTTTATAACCAGGGGTGCTTCTATTAGCTAACCTAAGGAATGATTCAGACTTTATTAAGCGACTTATTTCTATCTTTTTCGAGAGACTTCTGCAGCATAGTTTATCTCCAACTGCTAGACAGCAACACTTTTTCTAATAAGGATCCTAAATTTATTATTTAAGGACAGATCATGAGCATAACTCAGTTATATGCAGCTTAGCAGGGGCAAATATTTCTGACTTAGCAAATCAACTGTACTTAGGTTGATGTTTCTCAAAAAACAAAGTGGCTTGATATCCTATGCAACTGAAATGGCAGCTCCTGTATACATTTTTAATGTACAAGAACAGAAATTGAAGCAACTAAATCAAAAGTATGTGGATCTATATTTTTGTTTGTTGGTGTGTTTTTTTTTTGTTTTTTTTTTTTTTTTTTTGCTTGACTATAAAACTATTTTAATATTTTATTAAAATTGCTTATGGACATCTAGTGTGATTTGGTTACTCATAATCAACTCATAATTTATACTCATAATTTATATTTTAGGGCTTTCTTCAATAAAATATGAATTACCACATGGACAATGCATTGCTTCGCACAGTGATTGCTGTGCAATCATGCTGCACTTTCTCTCAGGAATAAGGAACTCAGAATTACTCCTGTACATTCTGGACAGTGCAGACAGTCAGAAAAATGTCATATCCATTTTTTGGATAGCAAAACCCCCAAATTGATGGCCGTCATCAGTTTCCTTACCCATTTGGCAGGAAAACTGATGGCCATGTTTTTCCATCACAGATGCCATCATGCCTCCCACTGAGGAAACTCTTCGTCCTGCATTGTACTCTACTGTTGCCTCCTAACACAGCGCTGTGTTGAAGGAGAAGGCTTGTTCAATGAGTGGAGACAAACCTCGTTCCTAAGTTTTACTTACCAAGAATACTGGAGCATACTGACCTTGTCTTTTTTATTTTTCTGTTAGCTTTGTGCTATTTTCCAACTAGTCAGCCTCATAAAAATATGCTGTTTACAAAACTCAAGTTCAAACATGTCAAATTATAGCCATCAGCATAGATACAGAGTAACCCACTTCCAGACCATGGTCCAAAGTTTCATTCATATACTAATGGCGGAGAAAGCAGTTACTCTTTGCTCATCATGGTGCCAGGATCTGGACACAATTTAATTCAGTCTTGTGGTCCTTTATTTACAGTCTGATTCTGGGATGGACACTTTCTGCATGAACTCATCTGTTACAAGGTAGAAGAGCTGCACATACAGTCTGAGGTTCATATTTTTACCCTACCAGCAGAAACATGAATGTGGGAGGGTGTTTCTTTGGATCAGGGATTTTTTCCCCCCATCCCCTGTCCCCTACTGGTTTTGTGTTTTGAGATTTTTTTTTTTTTTTTTTTTTTTTTTTTTTTGGGGGTGAATGTATGGTTCATCTTTTTTATATATTAATTTTTCAACTGTGGCTGAATTTATAACCCTATTTGTTTGAAACTTGCTCCATAATTTAATTTCTTTGACCAACTATTAAAATTTTGAAATAGTAATGTTAAGTTCCTCAGTGGTGAACAGCTTTAAACTTTACTTGGTTTTTTGCATATGTGGAACTTACTTTAGTAGCAAGATTCTCCAGAATCACAGTATTTCAGTACTTCATTCTTACAGCTGTCTGAAAGTTCAGTCTTCAAAAGTACAGGAATCCCTACTTTTTTGACTTGTCTGAGATCTTCTGAAAGTCAAATTATTTCTAACTTTGCCTCTTGTAGGTTCCATATACATTTTCGTCATGTGTCTGATCTTGTCTGACCTAGCATGGCAGATCCAAGTGCTTGTTGCTGCAGACACGTTCAAAGAAATCATTCTCCAAAGGCTTGCAGGAGCCAAAGGCAACTTTCTTGTTAAGAAGAGAAAAAGCTTCCCTTTGGAATTGAAGCAAACATTGGTGATCACCTTTCATCATGCTTCCTTTGCTTTTTCTTTCTTCCCTGCATCTGTAGGCTTCATTTTTTTCCCCTCTCCAAACTGGTTTCTCTATCACCCCTGCAATTTTAGAGCTTCTGTTCAGAAGGGAAGCAGCATGTGAAATATGGCTGCTTTATTTCAAGCAGGTACATGCCAATTCTATCTAGTCTGCTTCCCTCAGAACTTCAGGCTTGTTCCTCCTGCAAAGGTGAATTAATAGTGCCACTGATTCAGGTTGCATTTGTGTTAAAATGTGTAAGAACCTGCTTTGATGCCTAAATTGCTCACTGAATGCTGCTCTGGCAGCTCCATGATACCCTGCCTACCAATTAGTTTTCCTTTGACATCTTCATGGGTAGTGAGATTGAGGCTACCGAGAAGTATTGTGGCATTTACTGGAGATCCATTCTCTAGTGCTCAAACTGGTGACAGAGACACACCTGTCAAGGGAGATATGACTGACAAATGTCTTTAAAAAGTATATTGATAATGTGTGTCTATGTGTGTTTGCATTTGCACATTAATTACCAGAATTATGCTTTAAAAATAATTATGTATGGCTAGATCACTTTGTAAATTAAAACAATGGCCTTTATTTCACCTTATAATTGAATCAGTGCCTCTAGCACCCTGTCCCCTGCATCCTCCTGGAGAGACAGAAGGAGAGCTAAGCTCAGATGCGTTCGTTGGCACCATATTACCCCATCCAGTGAAGTTCCCTAACCCTTGAATTGGTGCTGCACCTAACACTGATTGAATCACTAAACACTATTGATTTTGCCTTTCTAGAGAAGCCATTCATATAGCCCAGAGTGCATAAAAGAGCTTCTATTCTCTCTGAAAATGATTTAGTAAAAGTAACTAAAATAAATGTCAGTGGGAGATCTGTGAACCTATTAAGCACAGGTAGACCTCTTGATGGGTTGCACATAGACTGAATGTGTGTATGTATATATTTAAATAACGATATCTGTATTTTCAGTCTCAAGTTTGGCACAGGACCAGGATGAACCTCAGAGTGAGTGCAAATACCCAGACAAATTACATAATATGCATCTGCATAGGGAAATCCAGAGCTGAGGCACACCATGTCTATTAATCCTACCCCAGAGGCTACTAGAGGGTGGAGAATGCATACTTGTAAATACGGACTGTGGCCCCTGGTCACTGAGGTGGTCCCTGGAGACTTGTTTCTACCCACTTTGGCAAGGTGGTTTTGTGTCTTCAAGGGTGACCAGAGATGGGGAAGAAATTCTGTCTTATGGTTAGAAAGCACTGTCTTGTTTATGTCCTGCATGGGCACTCTGCTTTCTTTGGGCATTTAATTTGGTTGCAGGTTCCTCACAATCCAGGCAGGTTTCCAGGAGGTTTGTTAGCTCTCTCTCCTGTCTCGCTGAAGCAGCAGTGTGTTGGTGAATACTGGAAAGTAGGAACCCTGTGCCTTCCCCAGATTCCATCTCTGCCTACCACAGGGCATCTGAGCATCTCGTGATCTTGTTTAGGCTTTTTGGAGGTGAAGCACAGAAAATAAAATACCATGCCAGGTAACACGCATTTCAAGTTAACTCTGCTTCATAGTCTGCTGCAGGCAGTTAAAAATCTCTCTATCGTCTCTGATAGACTCTGGATTAGGCCGATGCTGAGGCTCTAACAAAGAATTAAACTCTACATATGTGTGCGCACACACGCATAGTGTTCATAAAGTATATACATCTATGCACTTCCCTAAATTTTCATCCTAATATAGCATAATGCTGATTTATAGAGTGGATCCATTGCTCTGTTGGATTTCGAAAAATGAAAACAAAATAAATCTTCCCTAAAAACAGACAAGATTTTTTTACATTAAATGTTCCTACGGCATGACAACCATTGAAAGAGCTATTTAATATGTTACATGGTTTAATAAAAATAACTTGTCTGGCAACATCTGAAAGCTTTTGCAGCTGCAGGGGCACTTCTTGGAAATAAATTTGTGTTTACACAGGTGCAGCCATATTTAACAAAATTTTTATATGCAATGCAAACAGCTGCCTGTCTGTTTTCTTTGGCAGAGCTCTTTCCAACTGAAACAATTTGTATCAAACATATCTCTCTGTGATACCTATATAAACAATAGACAAAATTCCTGTGAAAGGAAAAGGGTTTCAATAATGTACTTTAGAGAAACTGGAAAGCAGAAGCACTTTGATTAAAAAAGCTTGTCCCTTCATGAAATATTTTGCATTTGAGAAGGGCTCAGGAGTCCACCAGGGAAGTATTAAACACACTGTAGGAAAACTCAGAGTTTTACTGAGCTAAAGTCAAGCTGAAGGATTCTATGTTCAATAAAAGATACTTGGCAAATTGGATATTTTCCTTAACAAGAGCACTGCCAGTAGTGATGTACATTATATTATTCAACTTTTGTAATATTTTTATATAGAATGAAGTATTTCCCAAAATATTTAGTCATAACTCAATTTTATTTTTTTTTACTATACTTTAAATACTCTGTTATAATTTTTTTCCATTGTATGCAATTCTTGTTCATTCAGAAAACTGTTATCTACAACAGTCTTAGTAACCCTGCACTTTTTACTTCTTTGCAAATACTCATGCTTTTGAAGGGCTGCCCTATTGCCAGCTTGCTTTCTTTTGGTCAAAATTCTGTAGATTAAAAGTCTCTGGAATTTAAATTGTGGTCTGGAGTTTGGTTTTCAAAGACACCTTCCTCAGCCTTCCCTTTTCCCAACCAAAACAGTGAGTAAGAAAGGTTTCTTCACTTAATTTATCTTGATGTTCACAATTTCTTCCATTGTTTGTTCATGTAAAAATGTTTTCTCTTTAATTTGCAGCAAAAAAATTAATGTTAAAATATGCTGCTGTTGATTCAAATTATGTTCAAATATTTTTGAATGCATACACAAAATACAGTTCTAACATTAAATATCTGTTTCATTATTTCAACAATTATGAGGAATAATTTTCTGTTCACAGATGAAGAAGGAACTCTCCAACAACATTATCTTCTCATGAATATTTTTTGTTCTTTTGTAACCATGCAGTATAGCAGGTGAACCCAAGCATGTGATGTACTTGATCACTCCTTTTACTTTATTGAAAAGTGAAGTGGAGAAGCTAACAATGCTTCTGGCAGCCTAACTACAGCAGAAACCTTGCGTCTAGATAAAGATTTTAATAAATTATATATTTGTGTAACTCCACTGACTTCTACAGAGGATCCAGTGGGCTTTGTGCTGTACTTGCATTTGTGTGGAGCTGACACAGCTTCTGAGTGCTCAGAATGACAAATCTTTGTTAGTGTTGCTACAGCTTCTCAGAAGGCCCTTTATGAAATGCAGTTTAGCCTCCCAGCACCACAGGGGCTTGTCACACTCTCTCCCAGGCAGCGTGCTGGAAGCATATTTTTAGTGAGGTCACTTGTTCATTCTTTCCCTGCGAATTTTCCCCTCAGTATAAAAGTAGTCCAGCAAATGACCTTTTATTGAGCGTATTCTGCACACATTGTGTTCACATATCTCCACAAGATGTATTTACATATACCTAATATATCCCTATATCCCTATATCCAATGAGGCAGTACTTCACCACTGCTTGGAATAATGGCCACAGAAGAAGATTCTGTGATTGTGCATTTGCTACACTCTCTGCATTATTCTGGCCTTCTGTTTGAACTTCAGTCTGATGAGCTGAGAACCTAGAAGACATATTAAAGAAAGTTGTGTTCTGTGTGTAAAGGTTGCTTTATATTTATATGACTACATTAAGTGTGAGAACCAGCCAGAAAATGAAACTTCTTTTGGGGTATTTAGCTACTCTTTCCCATCTAAATAGCATTTAAGTCATTAGCTACAGTGTGATTATTTGTTTCTAGGCTTAAGAAACATCCTTCTATCATCAGGCATGCCTGCACATTGGCAATTGTGTAAGTTTTGTGGTTTTTTGAGTAATAGATTTACTAAGTGAATGAAGATTCCACATATCCCTTAGCTCTTAAATTTTCACCCTGAAAGATTTTACTCCAGCGTTTTTAGCTGAGCTAGACTGTAGGCTAAATTAGGAACACTGCTCACTGACAACCAAGGTGTTGGAAAATCCAGTACATAAGTTCATGATAGCAGTCTTTTTTCCTAATAAATGAACAATTAGATAGAAGAGGGCACTACATTCAACTGAAATAAAAAACATTAATAAAAAAGAGATGGAGCAAATTTCATCTTGATGGAGAAAAATTTTTCACAGTAACTTGGGATCATGTGATCAAGAGCAATGATTTCACCAGAAACTGAGCCGAGTCTGGGACAACTAACCAGAAGATTTAAGAATTGCAGTCCTTTGCTTCAGTTAGTACAAACCAGTGGTTCTTACTGCTGCTGAAGATTCTTTTAAGCAAGTTGCCTAAGTTACTGCTGGATTCTCACACCTTTATAAACAATCCATTCCTGTATCCTCTGTAAAACCATAGCTTGCTTTCTACCAAAATTCCCTCTCCAAGTACATGACCACCACCTCTCTGTTCAACCTCAGCTTAAAAAAGTATTTACGTGACCAAGTGATACTATTAAGTGTATGAAGAATGGCATTAAGTCTATGAAGAAGCCTTCTAAGTCTATTAGGAGTCTTCTAGAGAAAAAAAGATCTTTACAGAAGTAATTTTTTTCAGTAATTTCTTCATTTAAGTTACTTTAGATATATGTTATCTAAACCACTCATAAGACCTGTGTTATTTCCTATATGGGCTGTTATTTTTCCATGCTTACTCTGTGTAATGTAGCCCAGGTTTGTCGGGACCCTGAAGGATGACGTGAAATCCTACACTACAGAAACCAAATCCTTAGCCTTGGATCTGACTGTGAGCAAGCACAAATAAGGAATACATCTTATCCAAAGGGATAGCCATGCTCTTAAATTTTTAGTCATACAGGGTCCCTGAGAAAATAATTTATTTTACATAGAGAGTTTAATGAAGACTTGCTACTGAGATCCTGCCCTTGAAAGGAATTCCAGGGCAACAACCCTAAAAATAAAGAAGAAAACCTGTAATCAGTAGTGTTAACTGTAAGTTTAGCAAGGCTGGGATAATGTGAAGATGCAGTAAATCAGGCACTAATCTTGAAAAGATAATAATAAAAGCTATCTGAAACCAATCAGATAACTATGTTAACTAAGCTCAACTGTGAGGCTTAACTGCATTCTTAGGTATAAGTTGTAACTTGAGTTATGTCTCCAGAACAAAGACCTGTACTGCCCTGTAATGGGCGATGGATGAGGGAGCCTTATTCATTCCCTTATCATTAACTTATAAATCACCCCTCTTCCCTTTCCTGCTTTCATCTTACTTCCTCTCCTTGAAGGTTCAACATCAATTTGGGTCGTGCTGCTATGTGACTGCCCCAAGAAACTCCATCTACATTTATGCTTTAGCACCTAGGTTGGGCATCCTGGCAGAGCAGCCTGGACAGGACGCCTGGAACACACGCTTCCTTTGCAGGTAGACAGCTCACCCTGCTCTGTCCTGATGAGGTCAGTAATAGTGTCATTCCTTTACAAACATGAGCAAGTGTCCTTACCCCGGGTGCATAAAGATAAAGTTGCTGGGAATTAATTCTTCCAGGATAATGTGGGGGAGATACAGAGCAAATATACTCTTGTATCATCATTTGGATTAATCAAATACACAGTAAAATTTTCTTGCTTGTGGTAATGCTAGTTGCAATAAATTATCATACAGATACTAGGAAATAAAAGTGGCCAAGAACTATTTGCTAACTTTCAAGCAAGTGACACATCTCATATCCATATGATAAAATTTAATTCACATTGCCTTCTAGTTTCCAAAATAAAACAGGAACAGTTTTGTCCAACATAATCACTCTGTGAGCAATCCTATTTCCTTTCAGTCTCCCTCAGTACTCTGCATGCCAGTTGCTGACCGACATGTGCCAAAGCTGGGTGGGAGAACATGATAACAGTAAATACTCCAGAAAATCCTGGCCATAATTATGCCATAGCTATATTTTGCCATGATCACCCTGCCCAGCTTCCTGGCACTGTGCTCCATCAGTTCGAAGTTATTTTGAAGACAGTGCAATATTTTAATTTTGCTAGAGCTAAGGATTTATATAAATCCCAGATTTACATCAAAATCCAAGATTTACATCAATCCCTACTTCATATAAAAATGCTTAGGTGTCAGCACTCTCCAAAGGACTTCAGATATTTTCAGAAGAATATTTTATCATATCATGAAGACAATTAAGGAGTAATAATATTTTTTTTAATAGATTTATAAAAGAGTACTGACCAGGAAGATACTGAGGTTTCTTGCTTCATTCTTGGCTGTGTCTCAAAAGAGTGAGAAGCAAAACAATCTAGTACCCTTTTTAAAATCATCTCAGTATTTTTTAGGGTGAGAATAAAGATTACTATTCAGCACATGGCAACATCTCAAGTTCATGTTGGTGATAAAAAAAATCTGTATCCTAGGACTTTAATCTGAAGTCCTGCAAAGCAAAAGCAGGAAAGTCCGTCAATAACAAAGACCAAGTCTATTTGCTAAACAATATAATCTCATTGGTCAAGTGCTTCTTGGTTGTTCAAAGCTCTTGAGAAATCTGACATCTTTCATTCTTGAAGGTGTTCAAAGCTGTTCTGAGCACAGAATTTATCTGGCTTTGTAATCGGCAGGTGTTTTAGCAAAAGCGGGCTTTTTAAGGAGCATTTGACCATATTTTGTCCTTACTCTGGATAGAGTCACATAGTTTGACGACAAGCACAACCTTCTCAGCATTCCAATCAATTGACTTTAGAGCACAAGCTGGTGACTGCAGTTACAAGCCTCTGTTGCCATCGTCTTTTATTATGTAACCCTAGTCTTATTATTGCGTCCCTTGTCTGCCTGTGATCACTCTGCCACTTCATTGTTCTGGCCTTTTCTGTTTGAAACAGATGCTTAAAAACATTTGAATAAGATATTTTAGTTTGTGGACTTCTTGTCATCATCCTGCAAATTTACGACAGTCAGCAATGTAAACATGTACTTGACAAACTCCAGCAGCTTGTAGACTTCAGAGTTCATCCACTCATTTCAGCAAGGCAGATGTTTCATTTTAATACTCTTCATACTATAGATTAGGATTATGCTTTTTCTTTCTTTTGCTTTCTTTATTTCTCTCTTTGAAAAGGGAATAAACCTGACATGCTACTAATGTCATTTCACACTGTGGGCCAGATGGCAAAAAATGCAAAGGCTGCAACTCTGTTTATGTATGGGAAAAAAAGGAATTTTGTTTCTGAAAGACTTTCAGCTCAATCATTTGTTACTTTAAACTAAACACTAGATGATGAATAAAGTAGGACTATCTGAACTTCAAAAAGGTCCTTGAGATTAAGTGCTTAACAATGTAATGCATCTGGAGGAAGAGTATTACATTATTCCTGCTTGCTGCATTGGAAAGATGTTGGGAATGTTTTCACTGTAGTGGCTGCCTACAAGCAGGGTGCTTGAAGACAACATTTGGCAGTGCCTTGGAAATTTCTGGAGATATAAATCATATTCCCATCATTTTTTATTATTATTAGTGAAAGATGGCACTTGAACAGACTGTCTGTGCTAAAATAGCTTGCTTTATCTGCCATTTCAAAGCAACAAAATTGTGTATTTACCAAGAATTGTGTAAAAATGTTTGCACAGAAATTCAGCATAATTTCAGGTAACTTTAGACTCTGAAACTTAGGGAAACCGAGCAGGTTTCTCTTGATGTGCAAATTATCACAGAATTCATCGAAAAATTGTGATTCTACATGATTTTTAGACAAAGGCTGGGAAAAATAACTGTGCTTTGATTTGTTTACTTTAAAGAAAATGTTTCAGAAGAGATCCCAATTTGAGGATCCAATTGTTTGGGTTTGTTTTCCTACCCCACGTCTGTGGTACAATTTTCGCGCATCCTGAATGTTGCAGTCCAGTTGACTCCTTCTGGTGTTTGGATGAACAGGGTGGTATTTTCCATGAAATACCATTACTCTTCAAAAATAGAAGTGGTTCTTATGCATCAGTGAATGCTCCAGTTTGCCAGAGAAAGTCAACCCTCAGAAAATTGTGGGAACAGAAAGGAAGCAAATCCCAGGTGCAGAATCATATTCCATTTTAAATCTTTGGATTCAGGACAAAGTATTTCAGCTCTTGAGTATTTATTTTTTGTTAAAATAGTGGGGAGAGTTTGTTGTTCAGGGTTGTTTCTTTGTTTGGGTTTTTTTTGTTTGTTTGTTTGTTTGTTTGTATTGGGAATTTTACTTCCCTAGCTATCTTCAGTAATTTCCAAACAAACATGAGGGTGAAGTTTGGGCTAAGCATGGAACCTCTGTTTCATGAGGTTTTTTGTATTATTTTTCCTGTTACTGTGTCATCATGGTTTCTCTCTGACACCAGATTGTGTCTGGAAGAAGAAACGCCTATGTAGCTTTCTTCAAATGAGTTATGTCAGATTTTTGGAAGAAGGAATTAACTATGTAAAGGGGAACAACCTTTTGAGATTAAAATTGCCTGGATGAACCAAGAAAATCTCAAATAGAAGAGCATTGACCATCCTGTGACCTCACAAAATTGCTTCCTTCACTCTTGGCTGAACACAGTGATGATATATCACAGTATGCATGAGAATCTGCCGGGATGTGTTAGTATATTAGGGCCTGGTTAAGAAAAAAAGGCAAAGATAGGTAGGCACAGCCTGCATCTTTCTCTGAAATATTTCCCTGTGCTGTGCTACCCACATAATTATTCTCTAGCACCAAAGTGATCAGGAATAAAAGGAAAATACAAAAGAACTCTAAAAATAAGTTCTCAGCCATACTTTTGACAGTTCTACTGATTACAGTAGAAGAAAGCATCAAAGGAAATTAGTATAAATCTTTGGTTAAGCCATGGAAATACATGCTCTAAAAATGTAACTTCAGGTGTATGTTGACAAAATGAGACTTGAATTTAGGATATTATCAAAGAAAAAAACCCGTGTCTATGGTGGATGTAGTCCTAAAGGCCATGGTCATAATAACAAAACACTCCTACTACTTAAGAACTCTATTCTGTCCAGATATTAATATCTAAGATATCACACCCCCCGCTTATTTTAATGCTGTTTATATTTTTGTCATTCAAAATTCAGATTACAATTTTTAAGTATGATGTAGATCAGAAGTAGATGAGGACTGAAAGCTCTAACTGAACCTCATCAAATGCCTGCAGTGTTTAAATGTGTCTGAATCTAATCCATCCTAATACTTTTTTTTGTTTTTTGACTAAATCCACATTAAAAGAGAGGCTTAATAAGATACAACTGAACTTTTGATGTGAGTGACTGACTCCACAATTTTTCCAGCATTCATACTGCTAGAAATTTTTGAAGAATAATTTATCATAAATGTTTTCCCCTTTTGCAAACTACCATATTGTATTGTTGACTCTAACATTGTTAGTCTCCAGTTTACACACAAACTTCAGTCTACATCCAAACCAGATTCAAGTGTGCGCTGAACTAAGCATGGCTAGAATTTTTGAAATGTCTGAAATAACATTTTAGAATAAATCTACTGTCAGTCTTCTTTTGGTCTTTTCACTAAGTCTATCAAAACTGAAAGGGAGGTATTTTGATGCAGAAAGACTCCCTTAGAGGAACAATATTCTGCAGTGTGAGTAGAAAAGTCTTATAAAATCTTTTTGTGTTACTTAATTAAAAGATGATGGGCAGAAGGGATAATAGGTTGTTTCTCAAATTCTAATGAATTTTATCACCATAATGATGATTACCAAATGTCTGTATTTGCAAAAGAACAGCAGTTCATAAATATCAAATTTGTGCTATTATTAACGTGCAGAATGTGCCAGTTTTTATCAATATAGGAATCTGGTAATTATCACTAAAGCCATTAATTAAAATTAAGAAGTAACTAAATAAGGACTAGGAATGCCACTTACTTCTTAATATCCAAAGAGCAGAAATATCTACCTATTATCCTTTTCAGGCATCTGACACTGTGACAATGGAATAGAAGGTTGTCACAGCAAAATAATCCCCAGCTGCTGGGTGGATGTGAGCCGAAACGGAGGCATTTATCAAAAACAAATACCGGGGGGAAGAAGGGAGACATTCATCCTGGGACAGCACTCTGTTAAATCAATGGTAGTTCTGTTCCAGGGGTGACTGATGGGTGTGCTCTGTCTAACGGGTGTCAGTGTGGCACAGCGGTCCCGCTCCCGCACCTCGGGGAGCCATGGGCGATCATCCAGGGAGGGCAGGCACCCTCACAGCCTGCCCGCTCAGAGCAGAGCCTCCGTGGGGGATCTAGAGTGAGGGGTCACAGCGCGTCACCTCTCCATCACCCGCTGCCTCGCGGGGCGCTTTGGAGGACTGTGCACAGCAGGGCCAACACCCGGGTGTGAGCGGCCCAAGGGGTGGGACTGACCCTCCACCAGGCATCCCGACTTTCTCCACCAGTGCGTGGGTAAAATCGGGTGAGAGGGAGCAGAGCAGGCAGGAGGAGGTCTGACACTGCAGGGCACGAGGGTGGGGGACCATCAGAGAACCATGGAGGCTTGGGGAAGAGAAAGGGACTGTGCTTTCACTTGCTACAGTGAACCTGTGGTGCAGCTGGAGCCAGGCAGAAGAGCCAGAGGCTCTGCGTGGGACCACATGGCACAGCCAGGGAATGTGGTGAGTGCACACCTCCATAGAAGCAGCCATCAAACCCCCATGGAGCTCTCACTGCAAGCCAAATGAGGTCTGTGGGAAGGCGTGTTGCTGGAAAGGACTGTACTCGTGCTTATCAAGACACTAGCACTCACTTGCAAGCTTCATTTGCACTGGACACAAAAGGTTTTGAAGCAGACCCAGTCTGCCAAAGCAGTGGAGGAGGAGGTAAAAAGGCTACATCGTTTTGAGGCAAATACCAGTTACCTGTGTTTCATAAGAGGCTTTCTGCTCCCTTGGCATTGTGCTATGTATATCTTCAGCCTCACTCGCTGCCTCCTCCTGTGTAAAATTTACACAAGCATTTGAAGATTGTGGAATACCCAAGGAAATAATTTTTCAGTCGATTGAGTTCTTAATGGAAAAACCTCCCTGAATGCTATCTTACAAATTAGAAGATCCCCTGCTTTCTAAATAGTTCAATTGAAATCAGCTTTTGTATTTATCCTTCAGGTCATTCAGGCTCAAATGTTGTTAGCTCTGAGTCAAAAAGTCAGATTTTTAAAGGGAAAATGTCAAGTCCTTTTAGGCTTCAACTGACCTTTTAAACCAGATTAGGGATTTGAAGCATTACACATGGATTTCTAAATTTTATATCACAGTATTTAACAAATGATCAAATACAACTCCCAAGAATACTATTTTTACAAGCTTGACATTTCAGGCCTTAAAGGATGTTGCTGGTCTTTCTTTTACATAAAATTACCCTGGAGAAATTCAGCCTGTTTTCTGTTCCTTCATTTCTCTTTCATAAGAGGGGAAGTTCTGTGCATTGCATTCCATGCTCTTGTTCTCTCTCTGGCATTGCAAACAAGAAAATATCATGATGAAATCCTTGAGATATGCTCAAAGTGATTGCTACAATAAATTCACTCGGTGGGTGTCACATATGGTTAGAGCACAAATCAGGCAGTCATAGATGCCAACAGGGCCTGAGGAATAGATCTGACCTTACTTTCGTGCCTGGACTGACAGATAATGCCACTAAAAATGCACTAAATCTTCCAAGGAGGAAATAATAGAAACCCTCATGCGATTCCAAGTGCTTCCCTCGCAC
The DNA here is from genome assembly GCF_015227805.2 of Hirundo rustica. NCBI lineage: Eukaryota > Metazoa > Chordata > Aves > Passeriformes > Hirundinidae > Hirundo > Hirundo rustica. The sequence continues at coordinate 24,455,652 of NC_053450.1, read as the reverse complement.
AGGTAGGAGAAAGGAAATGGATGCTAGAGTGGGATCATGGCTGTGAGAGAGGACGCTCATAAACTGAAGGGGCAAGCTGGGTTACGTGCTCAGAGATTGCAGAGCACTGAGAACAAGAGGAGGAGTCCTGTTCTCAGCTGCTGTGGTCTTTAATGGGTCTCTGTCTTACATCCCATGAGCTGGTCAGCTGGTATTGCATGACAGTGATACCCATGGAGAGGGTGGAGACAAGGTAAATTTCCTTCCTGTCCTTGGTCAAGGGAAGGAGATCCTATTTCAGAGGTATCACATCAGAGAACTCAGCTCTGCCTTACTGGCTGTTCAGCCCTTCTCTTTTTTTTCTGAGGATGGCTCATTAAGTGCTAATCATGATACTGGAATTTTTAGATGGACCGTTTCTCTGATCATAGTTGGAAAGAGACCAAAAAATGTTATCACATGGACCAGCTAGGCATTATTGCCAGACAGCAATAAGATTCAGGTTTAAAACACTCTGCATTAAACCACCAGGTCCTTCTATAGTGGAGATAAGGTTTGTCATTTAGGCACATGGGTTTTGTTTGTTTGGGTACATTTTTCCCATACCAGACCAAGACCTGCAGATTTCCTTACAAACTTTACTGGTAGTTTCAAAATCTCTGAAGTCAATATTATTATGGAATATAGATGACATCTCAAGGATTTTCACATAGTCCCATTTTTGTTCAAGCTCTCTCCTCGGTGACTTGACTCCAACCCAAACACAATTCAACGTTCTGCTGCACACTGAAGTCTGAAGGATTGAAACCACAAGAGTTTTTTACCAACCAAGCATCCTCCATCCCTTGATAAACAAAAGGTGTTGAAAGGGTAAATTTGTAGAAAAAGAGCAGAAACTGTCTTCAAGTTTCAGCCCTGTGCTGGTAGCATTTAGCACAAGTGGGTGAGTATTTTATTTGCCTCACAGGCGGTTACTGTGCACACCACAGTGCCTGTATGGGTGTGGATAAATAGAGGCTTGCAACATCTACACATTTTAAGTAAGTGCAGAGCTTACCTTCTGAAACAGAATTCCAAAGTTTCAATTGCGCGAGTTGTGGCTGTATTGGAAAGGACTGAAGAGGTAAGTGTTGTTACAACCAAAACTAGTTTTGACTTTGAGTCTCTTCTGGTAACTAACTATAAACACCATATGAGTGTGTACCTCTGTATGCTTTGGTACTTTCTGCACTGTGACATTAGTATTGTCCTTACAGGATCAGAATAACTCACTTTTCCCACGTCCTACATCTGAAGGGGAAAACATAAATTAAACAATCAGCAGTTCTGTGCCTGGGCTACAAAATTATTGCAGTCTGAAGCTAACCTATTATAATTGGTTTGAGCAATTATTTACAGTCCTTAATGTTATCTTTGATGGTGATTTCACTATTTTCAGCTCTTCTTACAGACTGGTTTAGAATTCTAAGATATTCAAAATTATGTTTATAACACAGAAAAAAGCATTTGTATCTTATAGCCAGATGTAGAAAGTCATGACAACACCTAATGATAAAATTACCAAAGACATCTGACAGATGCCATTTTGTGATGCTATTGTCTTTTTCTCAAACAAAATAAATGGCTCTGCAGCTGTTTTAAAATATTTGTCAGACCTTATCAAAATCCTTTACCTATCACCATATATTTGTTTCTTGTAATGGAAAATACCTGTAGTATGACAAGAAGATGAGGTTAATCTGAAGCAAATCAACATGATAGTTTTCCATTATTGGAACTCAAACAAGCTTGTCAACAAGGGTTGACACAGAATAATGATGCTGCTGCTGTTACACAAACATGCATTCACAGACAAAGAGCATTTTGAGATATGTTTTTCTTCTATTTTGGCAACATTTTATAATGAAAATTAGGCTATTCTGTTAAAGCTCAGGAAGGCAAGCCCTTTTGAAATAACATATTCTCCTTGGAGCTTCTTCTTTGCTCGAGTTTATCTCCTTTTCTTCCACCAAAGGATACTTTCATTGCTTTAGCCATTATTAGAAAGACTGAATTAAGAAAAGCTTGCTGAAAACATTTGGATTTGTCAAGTGCTCCAGTGTTAATGGGGAGTACTTGATCTCTGAAACAAAAGCTGTATTTACTTAATTTATAAATTTTATAGGACAGATCTTCTGGTCATCTGTTTTTGCTTTGGAAGCAATTATACATTGAGCCTTGTTGGATCCTCCATCTGACTATAGGCACTTCTGTTTATGTCAATCATGTGCATTAACAATTAGATTTGTTTGAGCTGCACTGAATTTTTTACAGGAAAATGCTCCTAAAAAAGCAGGATATTGCACCCCTAGCTCCCATTCAGAGTGTTCAGGACTTCCTTTCTCTATTAACCAGATGTGGCAAGAAAACGCCACAAAACTGAAATGGCTACTTACTAATGATTACATAATGGTTATTGCGTCGCACTTTATCTTCAATTTGGGGAACATCCTATCACTACAGAGCTCTATAGTAGGTGACATGAGTCTATGAATTTTGTGAAGATACTCTTTGTAAAGAGCATCATGTTTTCAGAGTTACCAAGTAGGAGCACTGTCAATTCAAAACACAAATTTGACAGCAGAGAAGAACTTTTGATAACGTTAAAACCCCCACAATTTTGGAAATTGCTGTTTGGTTTGTTTTAAAAAATTCAAAACCCTCAGCTCTTTTTTCAGAGAATCTCTCTACTCTCTTAAGTGTGCAGTGGGAATAGTTTTCATCAAGTTACTCCAGGAACAGCCTGTCTAATGTGGAACTCAAATTTGAGTTTCTAAAGCAAATGTATCATGGAACTGTACTGATGGAGCTCCTGGTAACCAGTCAGCCATGGTCCTGTCTTTACCATGCAACAAGGTGTGATGCTGAGGTACCCAAATGAGTGCCAGATGCAATAGTTGTCCTAGGGCTGTGTCAGTGTGCTGAAGCCAACTACAGGATTTCTGCCTTGTTATCCCAGCTGCTGTCTGTGCTCAATAGCAGCATGGACCAGGGTGTCTCTGACACAGAACCCCTTGCATTCTGTCACATACTGATATCTAACAATATTGTTCAACAGTTCTCAATTGGTGTTTCACCTCATTCTTCCCCTTTTTTTCTGATTGCCCCAGTCTGAGAACAAGTTAGTCTTTCCCAACTTCAAGAGCATCATCAGAAGCATTCCAAGTGCTGTGTTGTTCTGCATCCATCCTGCCCTTTGTTTGGGAACATGTGACTGGAATAACAACTGAGGCTTGAGGGGCTGGTAAAGGCTTATGACTTTCAGACAGCCAAGAGAGAAAGAGATAAGGTGCATATAAAATTAGAACCATTTCCCTTTGTAATGCAGACGGTGTTCCTATGGTTTTATATCAGCAGAAAGGCAGATACCATACTTCCAGAAGCACATGGTTGCCTTGCTCCCATTTATCACCTGCCTTTACCAGACTAGATTAGTCAGAACAAGAAGGTTTAGCAACCGTTCTTTGGGGTTCAGGCTGGTTTACCCCCACACAGACTCAGTTTTCACATCTCTTTGTACATGGTCTCTCCCTTCTAAGTCATTTCATCGTTCTGGTCTCTCCCTTTTCCTCTGCTTTGTGATAAAGCAGCCTATTTCCTTTATCCAGACTCCTGCTCAGTGCACACATTCCAGTCAGCAGCTCAGTACTTTGCTTCTGTGTCTCAGGTCTGTGTCGAGTTTCCCTCACCAGCCATTGGTTTGGACATGAAACTCTTTTTTTGCCTGATGATACTTTCCCTTGCCCTTCGCTTCCAGGCAAAAAAGGCTTTGCTTTGCTAACTATTACTTTACATTTATATTGAGTCTATCTCCTCAGAGCACCCCAAAGCACTTTACATACTCTGTGCAGGAATCAGTGGAGGGTGAATGTATTGGGGCCCTCTCTTGTTATTTCTGTATTCTTAGTTATAGTACTCTGTGTCACAGAAACTGACTTGGTGATGGACAAGGTTAATTCTGCTTTGCCTAATTCATTCCAGTAGAAAAGCCATGAAAAAGTACAGTTTAAGTACATAGAATTTTAAAGGGAATATCAAGCACACTTCCTTAACTGTTTTAATCTTGCTCTAAGGAGAAGCATCGTTGATAGGAAAGAGTATTTACATAATTTAGATTAGTCCAGAGCACTTCCCTATAATACCTAGAAAGAGTGGAGAGAACAAGTGTTTTGGAGATGGCTGGGCAGCAGAACCATCCTTATTCAATGATGCAAATCAATCCTTTCAACAGTCAAGGAAGCCAGGGTTTGGGTGGTGTTCATCAGAAAAGTATGATATATATGAGGAAGGAAATATGATTTTACATTTCCAAATACATGACTCTATTATATTTCAGCCTTTCATTTAAAATGCTGCAGAAGGTATGCAAAATAAGATGCTACTCACGTTGGTTAATCAAAAAACACATAGTGGTATAACTGTCATCTTACAAGATCAAAAAATATCACGTTTGAAGGACATGCTTATATCAGGATAGAGGAGGAACTATGATCATATCCAGTCTTAAGAGATCAATTCTTCACAGCAGTCAAGGAATAGATAGATACAGCAGTCAATTTAGCAAGCGATCTGGTATAATAACTTCTATTTTGAAGGTAACTTTTGGAAGGGTAGCACACAGCTGATAGGAGGGAGATTCCATGTGGAAAGTGAGGGCGGAGGAATCATAGACTGTGAACAGGGAATGTTTGCCTTGACCATGTGCTTCCAGTTGACTGACCCACTGATTTCAAATGATTTCGTTAATGGACTTGGGTTTGACCAATGCACTGCATTTTCCTTTTCAGTCCCTCTCATACAGCACATCAGCACATCCATCTGTCCTGCTCTGGGAACTCACAAGGTACAGCAGATGCTAGCGGGTCCCTGCTTATCACAGTCCCTGCCGCTGTCCTCAGGCTCCCCACTGCCTGGTTAGCATGTGAGACACCTCCTTCACAGAGGATCACAAAACGGGTCAGATTGAAAATGCAAGCCATGACACTGACAGTGCAAGCAGTACTGCTTACAGCGTGGGATTAAAGAAATTTTTCTTTCATCTGTTCAAAGTGCTGTGAATAAAACCTGTTCATTCTCCAGAGGAAAGGGCATTAGAACAGTCACACTCCTGGCATGAGCATTTCAGTCAAAGGTCCTCTTTTTCCATAAATGCCTCTTGTTAGTGCCTTGGTGAATCCTTGAAAACGCCTCTTTTTAGCTGGAGCTGCTGTAAGATTAGTTCTGCATTTACACTGAATGCCATGACCGTATTGACCGCGGTGGTCTTGGCAATTCAGAGTATCCTCAGTTGGACAAAGTTTGTGCCTAGCAAGTCCCTGGACATGTGAAGATTGGTATCTCTGGATAGCTGGTTCTACCACCCATAAAGCAGAGCTGCTGTGTGACAGGAATTAAGATTGGGAAGAAATCATGCGGTTCAATGCATCATACTTTGTTACAATGAAAGACCATTCCATGAGGTACATTGCATGGTGGTGATATTTTGTGGAAGATGACCGGGTTTGGCCTAACAGTTTCTACCTAGGGTTACACTCAGTTAACTCCGTTGATGATGAAGATGATTGCAAGTTCACTGAGCTCTGCATCTCAGGTGCCTGAGAAATTCAAGAGCTAATCAAAAGTGACTTTGAGAGGAAAAACAGTGACCAATTCTTCCCTGTTGGCTAAAAATCTTTTCACCAGAATGCACCCAAAATCCCTTTTTGAAAGTCTTTCCCTGTACAGCCCGGAATATAGGCTGTTGCTGTACGATCTATAAGAGACCCCTGACCATCTATCGTGGTCTTCTGATAGTTTCCCAGTTCTGCTTGCCCAGAATAAAAACTAATTCTTACTGCATACCAAAAAATATTGTCATAAAAAAAAAGAGCATTGTTGGTTTTAGCTAACATTAGCACTAGAAATAAAATTAATGGAAGGGTTGGTTATGTAATCTCATTATTTGGTCTGTATTTGTAAAGGGATTATTAAACAACTCTTCCACAGCTGATGTGGCCTAGAATAGAGCTATTTCTTTCCAGTTTATCCAACGATGCGGAATACTCGAGTATTTCATCAATAACACTGCCAGGGATACATAAACTTATGGTCATTCATTTTTATAACTTTGTTTTTCGAATGACCTCCTTTCTTACTAACATACCCCTATGTTGATAAAGCATTTCAGAAAAAAAAAAAATCTAAATATTTGATAAGAATACAGTGGAGCTCCTCTTCTATGTTATTTTCTCCAATGATTGCAGTATGGAGACAAAAAAACTTCATGCCATGATGGCATGGGCAATTTTTTAAGTATTTACATGTATATTGATTTTGGTTTCAATAAGGTTCCTCAAGGCGATTCAGCAAAGATTTTTCAAAAGCGGTATTTCACTATTCTTAAAACAACAAAATTAACTGGATAAATGAGCCCATGTCTTCCTTTGACCAGTTTAAAGAGCTTTCACTATCTTTCTCTGTCCAGACTGAACACAACACTTCTTTGTAAAGATGAATACATAGAATTATAGAATTGGACCTGACCTTTTGCAGCACAAGAGTACCAAAATGAACACTGTTTGTTCACATTCAATTCCCACAGAGAAAAGTAAAGTGAAAATAGCAAGGAACTTCAAGCACCAAGGAGGCCTTCAGGCCATGGCATAGTCATTTGGAAGGTGAACAATGTCTGATTCACGTTTTCATAAGGCTTAAGAATCTCAAACAACTCCAAACAGCCTTGATCTAATACCACATTCAAGGATTGCTTTTCTTCTCTAGGTTCAGTTTCAGTGAGTGTAACTATGGTCCAAGAACATTAGTCCAAGTGCACTATTCTATGAGTACCAGTATACCCACCCAAGCACTCAACAGCTTGTAATTATTGTATGATCCTCCCGCTGCATGATCTGCAATGTACTGTCCAATATTAAGAACAGATCATGCCAAAATCCTTTCCGTTGAAACCAAATATGTCAAGGGGAAATATAATTTTAATTCAATATTTCAGATCAGAATACACTTACATTCTTCAAACCCTAGCTTTACAGTTGGTGCAACTAGTCCTGCTGGGCTACTCAGACAACCCTCCCAGCAGCAATCAGCTTGGAGAGTTTGTACATGCAAGCCCTTATCTTTGTAGGTCACATTTTAAAGCTTTAAAAACCATGACCCAGTGGTGTTGGTGATTAGAGATCTCGCATGGCATTTCATTTTTTCATGTGGAGATGGGTCAACCCATTGCTCTAGCCCCACCTGCCACCCAGTTTCCTGTTGTGTGGAAAGTGCACATCTATTAAATGAGCTAGGAGAGGCCGAAGGACCCCATGGGACACAGAACAACTGGGAATGGATTGCCACTGCAGGAGTGATTTCTCCAGCCAGCTACCTACCCTCTCTGCTGTGTTAAGAAGCCCTTGGGAAAGCAGAAAATAAAAGCAAAATATTGCATGTCCTCTGCACGTGTAGGACATCTGGTCCTTCCCAGGGCATATGTCATCATGTACTGCTCCTCAATGGCAACTGCAGGGAGCTGTGTGTCCCTCCCAGAGGGGAAGGTTAGGGGCCCCTCGTCAGGAGTTGTCATTTTAAATAGAAATTAGGGAAACATCTGGCTTTCAAGTGTTCAGATCACTTGCCCTGGCAACACAGCTTCAAGACCCTTTCCTCTCACCTTCAATGACTTTCACAGAGCTTTGTACCCAGTCTTGTGTGTCATTGCATCAGCAGAGCAGCTCCTCTGCCTTCACCTTCTGCCCATGGTGGCTGCCACTTGGAGCCACAGTTCCATCCTGGCTCGGAACTCTTCCAGCCTGGGCCTGATTCCTGGAGGCAGAGGGCTGCCCGCCCCACATTGGCTTGGAGAAGCTTTGTTATACAGCTGTCTTGGGCTAATTGATTCTCTGAGACCTGATATTCTCCAGGACTTTTTGCACAAACAACCAGAAAGACTAGGGGGGACAGAAGGGGCCTCAGGGTGAAATACTTGCTCTGTTGAAATAAGATACAAAATTCCCTTTGACATCAACAGGGTCAGAGTTTTACCCTGTAGCTTTAATTAGCTCACATTGTTGTGAGTGTCCTATGCCACTACATGAGGAATGTAAAGTATGATATGTCCAATAATGATGTGTACATAAATTATTTAAGAGGATATAAAAGAGGAGTAATGTATTTAAAAGGCATGAAGTTACAGGAACTGGCTTGTTTAAACCCTACCTATTCTATGCTTCATAATAACACTGAAAGCTATGTGAAGGCCTTGTAATCTAACAAAACAAACTGGTTGCCCCCAAAACAATTATCTGTGAACCACTGGGAAAAATGTTAGAGAAAAATGATCTCAGAAAAAACCACCATGAAGGGTGTCCACTTTCAAATCATTCAATGTGTCCCTTCTAATAAAGACCTGAAGTTTTCATGCAGATTTATGGATTTTAAGCAGGATGTCTGCCAGGAAGAGGAAGGAAGGTAAATCTTAACCATGCTGCAAAGGGGAAGAGGATGCACAGTATGGGATGTTTAGCGTGCTCTAGTGTAGTGGACATAGGAAACACGTGTCAGGGTGTCACAAATAGCACATAGTGGCGGGGAGCTGATGTAGCAGAGAGAGGAATATTTTGACAAGAGCCACAGTATGAAAAGTGTTCTATGCAAATGCTGTGCCTGGAGTAATGAATAGTGCAATTTTTCCCTCTTCTGAGAGTTTCAATGGAAAGGACACCTGGATTTCACAGAAAAGCCCCCACAGAGGAATTAAAAACAATGTTTTATTCATTTATGAAGCAGACTTTGTCTTGTGTGCAGATTTCATCATTTCATTGTCTCTGGTATCTCAGAGAAGAACAAACAGCTGGTTCCTCACTAGATACTTCCACAGAGAATTTATTTTATTTTCCCCAGGAAATTATGGGTCTATTTGTAGGGGAAAGAACTAGACAATGCTTCCATATTTCTGATTTCTAACCCATGCTGAGTGAAGAGGGGCAGCCCAGTTTGGGAGGGTAGAACAGAGAAAGCCACACAATTTTCTGGTATATGTAATTCCTTCCTCACTCACAGGCGTTCCAAGTGCTGGAACAAGGAACATTGAGACCAGATACTACCAAATGACCTGTGAAGACTGCCCATGATGTGCACAGGGCTTCAGCTTAATAGAAAGCCCACACTCCAGGATTCAGCTCGTGCATATGACTGCTATGTGTTCAACCCTGGCTTTTGCATCACAACTACTTTCAAGACAACTAAAGTGAAGTATATCATATGCTTTTCTATAGCCTTGCCCAAATTTTAAGTATTTGGAAATTTGCCTTTTAATATTCTTTCAAAGTAGAATTGTAGAATAATTTAGGCTGTAGAAGAATTATAAAGTCACCAAACCCATAACTTAGTCCATTAAGTTAGCACTGCCAAGTCCACCACTAAACCATGTCCCTAAGCATGACATCTACACATCTTTTAAATATCTCCACTGATGGTGACTTTACTGCTTCCCTGGGTAGATGTTTCCAATGTTTGACAATACTTTTAGTCAAGAAATCTTTCCTAATATTCAATCTATACCTCCCTTAGCACAACTTGAGGCCATTTCCTGTCATCATGTCACTTGTTACTTGGGTGGGTAGAATGATATTAAATATTTGCTTTTTGGGGTAAAAGGGTATTTCTGCTCTGTGTTTCAGTTGCAGAGGTATGCTCCAGTTCTTATTTACACTAAGATATTTCAGGTCCTAATGTGCTGTGTATTATAAATTTAATACTAGCAATTCTATTTTGCATTGTGTTTTTAATTGCTTACATGATAGCTCTGAGAACACACAATAGAACTCAGTGTGTTTTCTTAAGGGAAGAAGAAGTTTCTTTCCATCTCCTTTGTTATTGCTATAACATTATTCTTTGCTAATGCTATTTAAAACTGAAATTCAATGTTTTATTCCACGATTTTCTCTAGTTTCTATACAGCAACCCTTCTTCCTTTTAGGAAACTCTGGGGAGACAGAATGTCTCTATCATGAGAATCCCTGCATAAGGGAATTAAAAATACAACTTGTAATGAAATATGCTAGCAATTGTATAAAAATACATTGTGTGGGACTTTTGCCTGTGGCAGTATGTACGCACATGAATGACAGTATTGTGTGAGACAGAGCATTGTGTTGTTCAGTGCCAGTGTATAAAGCTACACTGATTTTGCATAAATATTTGACTGCTTTCTGGGTTGTCTGGGTTTTTTTGAGTTTGCTTGTTTGTTTGTTTGTTTTTTAAGTAATGTTCCATTTCTCTTCCTCTGCAACCACTCCTTGAATTTGCATGTTTTAACCATGGTTGTCACAATGTGGAAATGTTCATGTGTCACTTCAGTAAATTTTATCAAACTGGGGAGGGAGAAAAGGGAGAAGAAAATGTACAGCTTGAAAACCAGCAAAATTATATCTATTTTTTATCCATAAACTCTGCATTAAATACAAGAGGTTGTGGTTTTAATCAGACAATCCTATAAATTTCTAATTATTTGTGCTTTACAATGTTCCACATACTTATGAATCACCTCCACGCCTCCTTGGAAATCCAGGGAGAAGATGCCAGATGACAATGTATGAATAGCTTAAAAAATTTTCATTTTAGTGTTTCAATCCCAAGTGCACTCATGCAATGAAGATTTTTCTCTTCTCTAATGCTCCAGCAAAAATATTTCTTGCATAGTTCATTTTATAATGAGAATAAGACACTCAAAAATATCTGGTCTTCTTACTTATTTGGATCCACTCTTTTACTTCTTCTTTGCATTTAAGATGCAGGAAGGGTACATTTAAAGAATGAGGGATGACACCTTGGAAGCTAGGGACTCAGAAGAAGATTCAAGGGTAGAAAATTAATAGAAATTAATCTAGAGCTTTCAGTGCAATCCCAAGAGGAATCTAGTTTCAGCTTTGTAACTTGGTGGGCCAAAAAGGGGATATGTCCCAGAACACTGAAGAGACTAATGATTGGAAATGTGTTCAGGTCATGTGTGCACAGTTTTAAATTGGAAATTTAAAGTTTGAAGAAAGTCTTAAGCTTCATGTGAAGCCTAGAGAAGACATGCTAGAAGACATTGTGACTCCTTCAGATTCTTTAGTAAGATGTTGACTGACAAATAGCATGGAGACCAGAGTGAAGATTGGATGATGAATCCCAAAGAAACCATGAAAATCCCAGTTTAGTCGAAGAGAGAATAGTGTCTGAAGTCAGGTTTATTAACAATACAAATAAAGTAACATTTAACACTGTGAATCATTAAACAACCAAGGTAGAACCTCTGTCTCTCGGAAACTTAGCCAACACTGGATGCCTGGAAAGTGCTTGATTGGCCACTCTTTCATAAATGGTAGTCAACCCTCCAAACCTCAGTGTATGAGTTACTGGGTAATAGAGCAGAAGTGGGATCTCCCATTTGAACTGGGAGATCCAGTGAGATGATCTATTGCCCCTTCAGGCTGTACACCTGATCAGGTCAAAGGAAGCTCTTAGAAGGCTGTTTCAGGACACAGAGTCCTCTCATTGCTCCCATTTTGCAGCTGCTTCAGACTTTGTTCCCTCAACACTTCAGTTGTCAGCTGTGACTCTTCCCATAAATGTCAGAGTAACCAAAACTGAAGGGAAGGCCAGAATCGAGAGCAGCTTGAAGCTTTGCCCAGTAACAAGTTGGCAAACTCAGTTATCATGTATATCCTGCTATTGCTCCAGGGCAACTGCACAATCTTAAATGCATTTTCTGCCCTAGGTGTCTCATGGAGAGCATTCCCAGGAGGTACCCTGACTCACTAAACACCCACTAGGTCTTGCTCTAAGCCACCTCATTTGGTCCAGTTAGTTTTCTTTTGTGCTAGTGGGCACATGGAATCACTGCAGAGGACAGGTCTCGTTGTGCAGCTGATTGTTTTTATCATTCCATCATTTCTATCTACCCATGCCTGGAGCCTGGGTTACAGGTCTGAAAGAGTGATCCCCAAGTTTTCTGGCTGCACAGATTTGCTGCAGATATACTCAGAGTATTTACATTGCATTGAAATTATTAATTTTTGATAAACGTTTGAATTTCTCATATATTTAGGACTGAGAAAGCTGTAATTCAAAACCAAATACAAATCCACTTCCCAGCATGTCCAATTAAAAAAAGAAAATCAAACAAAAAAATTTATTCCATTATAATGTGATGTGCCATGGAAAGGGGTGCTAAAAATGCCTTTCAGATGGGAGAAAGAATGAGATCAGGAACAAGCCACAGAGCATGGAGGTAATTTATTCTGTGTGCACTGTGAGGAAGCCGGACTGACAGAACGCTCGAGGAGTCAATCTTTAATTTGAGTCTGTGAGCATGAGACTGGCAAAACTTGACCCAAGCTCTGCAAGTCTGTGGCCACAGCAGGAGGAGTTCATGATCTCTACATATGGTGCACTGCAGTTCCCTGACCTGTAAAAATTTAATACTGCAAGTTTTCAAACATGCATCTCACCAGAGCAGGAACAACTCAAAATGACGAGTCCTCAATCAAACCCAGGATCTGCGTGCTCTGCTAGTCACCTCTGAAAAGAATCATGCTCTAGCAAGCGCCAGGCCTCCACCAAAATTGCTGCTATCAGTCAATCAGTTTATCTTAAATGAAGAATGATTCACGCTGGCAAAATGTAGTAAAAGTCAGAGTCAGTGACTGCCTCTTTGACCAGGCAGAGCTGATCAAGATGAGCTCCTTTGACACTGGTCCATTCTTCCAAGGCACTAAAGTAACCTCTTTCACAGCAGATACAGATGGAGAAGAAGAAATGCATTCCACAGCCAGTGCTGATCTCAAGTGGGAGATGGCAACAGCCCACGCCTCATTGAAGGCAGAAAGAAACCTGGTGCTTGTGTGCTCTGCCTTGCCTTGACTTCTGAGAGGTAGGAGGCACATGTTCTTCCCCAGACTGCTCTGTAGAAACTGGAAAAGTAGGCAAAGGGACATTGCAATGAACATCCAAACAGCTATGACTCACTATCCCATTCAAACAAATCATAGCACAGTGGTGAACCACATCTCCTCAGGCTCGCCTTCTGCAAAGGACTGACAGCTTGGAACTTCAGGAGGTCAGTTAGGTGCATGGTAGGTGAATTAGGAGGCAAAGCTTGATTCATAGTAGGGGAAAATCCATAGCACATTGCATACCAACAAGGTAGATTGTCTGTAGACTTCAGAGCAATTCCCACAGATTCATTTCTCCTTTGCACAGCAAGAAGATGAATAACATTTTAATAATGGCAATTGCCATTTTTAAGGTTGCAAATTTTTACCCTCATTAAGTATAGATTGATTTCACCACTCCAACTGTGAGCAGAACTTGACAGTGTAAAAGATGCTACACAAACACAAGACAAAATATGAATTTTTAACAAGACAAGCAGACAAAGAATGGCAGGAGAAATCATTGTGGAGAGAAGGCAAGGCACCTTATTCAAGGTTGTTCCTTGGGTCAGTGCTGAATTCTGGGCAGACAATTGACTTACATAGTCTCTCCGAACAGATAAAGTGCAAGAGTCTGTATGTGTTACCATCCAATATAATCATTATATTTGCATTAAATTTTCCTTGGCAGGGGTTCTTCATATTACTAAGTTCCTTGAAAGAGTGATTTAACTGCTGTAGGTTAATAAATGAGGATTTTACTGTCACAGGGAAAAGCCACTATTTTCAGTCTTTCAAAAAACATGTTCTGGAGTAGGAGGGGAAACAGCTGAAAAAACTTACTGCACATGGCCAATGGAAAAAGCAACAAATGACAAAAGTTAAAGCATGTTGCAATAAATGAAATCAGCTACACTTTGTCCTGGAGATTCGTTCATATGGTCTTAACCCTATGTGAGGGGAAACCCGATATATTTTCCCTACTGCAAAATACTCAACAGCAAACTTTGTGAGCTATGTCCTGTTTGTTCTACACACATTACTACACAGAAAAACTCTGAGTACTTATTTTAACAGTTAGACTGTTTGCTTTTAAAAAAAACCTTTATTATTAAGTTGAAAATATTAATACCTTTATTTTTTTAAAAAAGAGGATTAGATTATCTTCAAATTTGATGCAAAGAAATAAATGCCCTTGAAAGTGAATTGTTCTGTTCTTGAAAAATAATCTAAGGCTTTCTGTCCATTCATGTGAAATACTTAAGCAGATATATATTCTCTTCCTTACTTTTTATGTGAACACCCAGAGCAGTTCAAGAGCTTTTTCAATACAATCTTTTGTGACAGAAAAGCAGTTTCTGCAAAATCAAATTTCCACAGGGAAAATTTATTTTCTTTTCTTTCATTTTCTTTAAGGGAAAAAGGAATTTAAATATTTAGTTCTGAAACATGCTTTGAAGTGTAAGAATTACCTCCAAGCTTAAAATTCTGCTTTCTGGCATCTATAAATATCCTGTGTGTCTCTCAGTCATACACATGGGCAATGTTAGCAATCAGTGTGGGTCCCAGGCACTTACTCCTGAAGGACACAGAAAGGCATCCATTCTCACTTAACCTGTGTTTCAAACTTGACTAAATACAATTATCAGTCTTTTGAGAGATTTTGCAGATGGGAAAGCATTGCACATTTTGTATTTTCAGGTGGAATTTGTAACAGCTGGGAGTGTGAAAGAGTTTGGTAGCATTTAATCCCATGACACTCCCCTATTGATGAGGTTTCTTGTTATTTTGCTCCCCTTCTTTGTCCCAAAAAGGGGTGACCAGTTCAATACTGCACAACACTGCCTGTAGTTCACAGCGGGGACAAAACCAAGTTGCAGCCCGGTACATTAGTGATTTTTCATTGTGATCACTGGCAATTAAAGTTGATGAAGTATCAAAGAGAAACTCAAAGTTTTTGGACTCAAAATGTGAGTTTGCTCCACATGGACTCTGGGCTAATAATTTACTGGGGGTTTTTATTTGCTGTTATCAGCTATCATGTATTTACTGCATGCTGCAGGGATTATATGCTATATTCATTATTCTGATACTGCTGGCTATTTTGTAATCGGAATAGTCTGAACCATGGCTGGGAAGATGACAAAAGCATAAGCAATAAGAGAAACAAAGGACCTATTAGGCTAAAAGGATAAATTATTATAACTAAATCCTCTGAACATTCTTAAATTAATACAAGTTTAAATAACACTACTAATAAAGGTTTGGAAATCAGTGCATAGTAGTTAAGTGGAAATAACACTACTAGTAAAGGTTTGCAAATCAAAGGTTAAGCTAATATTCCTTGTGATCACTTGGTATGCTGGCTGTTTATTTCTCTTGTCCTGAGAACAAATTTCTCTTCTCCTGTTAACAAAGACCAAAAAGCAGTACACATCTATTTCTGGAAATGAGATTTCAGTGAGTGTCAAGAAGTACAGAATCAAGCATACAATTGTGTTGTTCAGTATCCCACACATGGCAATGAAGGTGAAACAATATCTGCAAAGGGTGAATGCAAAACTCTCTTCTGTGGAGCACTTATCTGACACCTTAAAACCAATGCCTGAGATCATATAGGGTTTCTGAAGTGCAGTGTAACAAAACAACTGGACAGCTATTAACACTGGAGATTGAGCTAGCTGTAGTGTCTATATTGTCTGTATTTCCTGTGTCTGTGCTAGGCTTGTTGCACCCCATATGGGAAAAGAAAGTTCATATGTAGGGAAGAAGTATTCTGAAGGAAACATTGGTGTGTACTGCAGTATGTTGCCCATATAATTCTCCCTCCTGTTTTGGACATTGCAATAATTGCACAAGAAATTGAAGTCTTCATTGTGTTTTACCTGATTTTACCTATGAAAAAGCATAGTTAGTCTACAAACCTTGTAACTAGAAGAAAAACAAAACAAAGTTTATAGTAACTTTTTTTTTTTTTTTTTTTTTTAATTTAGAAGAGAACTGGAAATATTTATGAATAATGAGAACATTTGGCATCATATCAGCAAGGTTAAAACTGAATTGATCTCCAAGGAGTATCTTGCAAAAATCAGCTGTAAGGCAAAACAAGGAGAGGCAGATTTGGATAGGGTGCAGCTGCCACATGGCACAGCCCCGGGCTGAGCTGAAATGAGGTCCTGGGCCATGGTCAGGGATGGGGAAAGGCCTCAGGAGAGGCAGGGCCAGAAAGGGCTGTGGGTGCTTTGCTAGGTACCCCCAGGGCCCAGGTACTTTTACTAGCATCGTCATCCTTATTCTCTCAAAAGTTTACAAATAATACTGGCATAGTAGAAAAGGCTCACAGAATGTGAGAGAACAGCAAGGCTTTCAGAAAACTTGAAACCCTTAATTAGATGCAATTATTGGAAAAGAAACTGTCTTTTCATGGTACTCTTCATGCTTGTAAAACCCAACTCCTGCCAAAGGTAGCAGGAACTTTAATGGTAGACCCTGTGTAAGAACTTTATGAAGGGAACATTTTAAAATAAGTAAATAAATTGCCCCACTGAAATTGGGAAAAAAAAAAAAAAAAAAAAAAAAAAAAAGGCAATTCCAGATGTGTTAGTTTCACAGGAAATCCTGTCTCACTTGGATGGATATAGAGAGCCTGAAAAACAGCAGAACCATTAGGTAGCAGAGGTGAGAGAAAGAAAGTTACAGAAATACTTTACACAGGAACACTATTCACCCTCTGTATATATGGACTGCACATACAGAAGGTTGTACTCTTTACCAGAGATGTATAAAATCCCTGTACAAGGTACCCTTTCTACAGCTGCCCTTGAGATATGTCACAGAGCATCCCTGTTGCTAGACAGCTGCTAATCCTGTGTTAGCCAGCGTAGCCAAACCTGCTTCATCAATGCAAGAAAGCCTTTGTCTGTCACAAAAACCTCCTCTGAAAAAAAAAAAAAAAAAAAGAAAAAAATATCATCTGGGAAAGAAAATTAGTCTTAAAACATATCTTCAGAAAAAACAGACCTGGGCTCTGTTAAGCAGAGTGTTAGAAAGTAGTTCTAGATAATGAAACTATTTTTCTTGAAGTTGTCCTGTCTTGAGACGCAGGTGTGAATTTCCAGAGGACCTGGCAAGTAGGGTGCACTTTGACATCACCCTCCCTCACAGATCATACCAGATGGTGAGCTGGCAGTTGCTCAGTTGCAAGCCCATCCCGTGTGCACTTAGCCCCAGCCAGATGCACACATCAAGCCTTGTCTCTTTAAATTCTTTATCTGTCAAGTTGAAATCAATGATCTTATTAATATATACAGGATTCAAAATGGGTTGGGCCTTATAGGTCAAAATTAGCCCAGAATGAATTATGTGCTAAATAGGAAAACTTTTCGTAAGTATGACTTATGCCCTATTCTAGAAGCTCTGTAGACAGTGGTTCACACCTAATAAGCGCCAGGGTTAAGGACAAAGAACTTTACCTATTTAACTTCAGTTCAAACTGTAAAACAAATCCCAGGCTTGAACAGAGCCAAGCCAAGCTTAGACTGCACTGTGTTTTGCTCGGTGTGGGACACCTACGGTTTAAAATGCAAGGAAATAAGACAGAGTAGCAATGACCCAGAGCACTTCTTTGGTTTCATATTCCCCTTTGCTTGCTATTTTGGATTAAAAACTGTATGATGCAAGGCAGAACTTTATTATGAAATGTTCACTAACTTTGCTGTGGGCAGACAGAGGAGTTTTTGGTGCCAGCTTTTATCTGTCATTAATCAATATCAATGCTTAGTGGTGGAGTGTAATAAAGCAGTTCATCAGAGTGTGATTTGCAATAGGGTGAAAGTATTTACCATAGAATCATAGAATATGCTGAACTAGAAGGGACCCATCCAGATTGTTGAAACCCAACTCCATGCAAAGGACGCCCCAAGAATCACACCATGTACCTGAGAGCATTGTCCAAACTCGAACTCTGACATGCTTCTTGTTGTTTGAACATGTGTGACATTTTTGTCTCTGGTCCATAAGGAAACCCAAATGTAATATTGAAGCATCCATTTAAGCCCTAATATAAAATACTAGAGCTAGGTGTTATTTTATCCCCAAAAATTACTACATGTGTACTTCCAATAACTGCTTTGTAATTTACACAAAAGTTTGGGGGGGGGGGGGGGGGGGGGGAGGTTGTTTTGGTTGGTTGGTTTTTGTTTGGTGGGGTTTTTTTTGTTTGGTTTGTTTGTTTTGGTTTGTTTTTTGGGTTTTTTTTTGATTTCATAACCAGAACCCTAAAAGAATTTTCCACAGCTAAAATACTATCTGTGCTTGCTTTTCTGCTGCATGGATAAGCTTTGTATCCTGCATTGCAATGAGTTATTCTTGCTGCAGAGATTGTCATTATTCTAGAAAATCAAGGCACTGGACCATATCCAAGCACTCAGAAACCTCAGTGATAACAAAGAATTTATATGTAGGGAAGGTGAAGTACAGTTCCGTGCCATCTGTATATCACTGGCTTTTAAATCCAGCTCACTTTGTGGCTGGATTCATGTAGACATTGAAAGGGACTAGAGAAAGAATGGGTCTTTGTCTACTTGAAGACTTACTTTGGATTCATGCCACCTGTCAGACTTGACATAAGGTCAACAGTGCCAAATACTGCAAAGATATTAAGGAGAATAAGAATGGATTTCTCCCTTGTATCCATTGACAGCAACAGACCTTCTGTGCCAGTCATCCATCAGTGCCAGAGAGACAGATTCAGCATCCTGCCCTGGCCTCTGTCTGTGCCGCCTCTGACCCTGGATTAACATGAATAAACTTGTAAGTGGAGTCTGTATGAGCTTGCCTTAGAATACCAGGTTTGATGGTAGGTGGCAGATGAACTGAAATGATGTATTCAGGACAGATTATTGTGGAGAAAAACCCCTGCTTTTAGGTACTGCTAGAAATACTGACATTCCCTCCCTGAATTAAACGTTAGATATTTCTGCCTAAATGATAAAGCAGCAATGTCGTATTAATATGAATCCTCAGATCCTTGTCTCCTTGTCGTATAGGTGCAATGTTAGTATAAATTAGCAAGCTGTCTAATTTCCCAGAGTTCAGGAATGCCTCTAGTTGCACTGGGACCACCAAGCTTGGGGACAGCGAGGGAAATCTCCATAGGGTGCTACTGCACAGGCACATGGATGCGGGAGACCACTGTAATGCATGTTAGAAAATCTTAAAAATTCAAGAGAAACTTGTTATGTGTTGCAATTCAGAGCGCACCCCAAAGAAGCACACAGGAGATGGTTACAGGGTTACCCACAAGTTACCACTTGTAATGGTTGTCACTCTGGTTCTTGTGCGCCTTAGTGCTCTCTCAAAGACCATTTTGCCACCATTTACAATAATAAAAAAGAAACACTTTACCAAAGCCTATAAATCTCTGGTGGAGATGAAGCCTGCTATTCCCAAAGAGCGTTCCCTGAACGAAAGTACATCTCTCCCATGGTGAAAGGTTAGATAACATAGGTAGAAGGAACAGACAAGGGACCACCTTGTCCTGCTTACAGAAAATCCAGTAAGTCAGCCTGATTTGTGTTTTGATGTTAGGCTATTAGGGATGGCTCATTCTTTAGGCATATTGTTAAGAAAGGGCTACCAAAAGTGCTTTATCATCGATGGTTCAGTGAATGAATAACAAAAATAAACCAGATGAACATCAGTGAAACTTCGGAGATCTGAAAACGTTAAACCTTTCCATTGTCCCTTGTGTAGGCCTCTAGTTATGATTGATAGGAGAACCTTAACTTCAGCAGAGGGGACATTTTAAAGAATAGAAGGTTCCCCATGATTTCAAGAGCAATTTTTCTTGTGCTCCGTTCTTGACATATTGCAGGATCTAACAACATTTTTTTGAACTCATCTAGTGAAGTGCCTGCACCCTTGCAATTACAGTGAGAGTTATGGAAATAGGAATACATTAAAATCATGAGATATTAATATATTGTTTTGGAGACCAAGTGGACTTACAACAAGCATGACAGTTTTTATCTGGATTTGCCATAACTGAAGGAACCGTTCCTATCATAAAATTAAATATTCACATCCATTATTATTATCGGACTAGAGACAATAATTTAAACTAATATCAAGATGCATTTTTAAAAATCATCAATCTGCCATCTTAACTACATTATATTCTACCTTCAGGCTCATGTTGTAGTTTTTATGAACATGATTCAAATAAATTGGCTCTTTTTCCTCGGTGGCTTCTTTAATTACTTTGTTATTATCCAAGGAACTGGTTTAATTTAAATGAACACAGTGTTCTTGCTACTACTACCCAGAGAAAACACAGACTCAGAACATGCTGTTTTGTAGTTACAGTGTGTGCTTCTGCATGTGGATGCCAAAACTGGTTTGGGCTTACCTGTTTACCCACCATCATGTGATACAGAAGTCTCCTAACAAGCCCAACATAGTCACTTGTCCTGAATACCTTGGGTCTTCAGATAAAGAGCAAAGGTAATTAGGCAATTAGATTGAAGGACACTGTTACAGAACATTTATTATACACCTAGATAACACAGTTACTTCATTTTATGCACGGCAATGTTCCCTTACCAAGCAAGTATTTGTATATTTTTAATCAAAGAAATGTGTGTAACAAATAAAGAAAATAAATTACCAGTATTTGCTGTTGTGTCCTTATATTCCTCTTATAATCATATGGGTTAGTAACTCAGTTCTGTACATAGGTGTAAGATTCTTGCTCCCCCTCCATTTGGTGTCTTTCCAACTAAAGTACATAATAAAATACATAAGAGGGTGGGTTTTTAAAAAAAAATTACAAGCAAACATTGGTACTTCATAAAATATTTAAAGACCTTACAAAAACGCGAAACTGTATTTCATTTCCTGAAACAGTTATAGTTTCAAACTCCATCTATTTCTTTTAAACCAAACCCATATGTGTTCGAGGCAGTTTTAATCTGTGGAAATACTTTATTTTTGGCTGGCCTGCATGAGTGAACATTAAGTATGAAGCAACAAGTATGGCAAGTCAGGATTTTGAGAAGCAATTGTACTATCTCAAAGAGCAAATTGTTAAAATATGAGCATTTTCAGCTTGTTTGTCTTTTTCTGTGATTAAATATGAGCTACATGACCACATTTTACAGCAATGGTCTAGGTAGATGGATTGTTTTGATTTTTCTGTGTGTTTTAATGGGGAGAAGTCTTCCATCTTCTACAAAGCTAGTGTGTTGTGTCACTTCTCTCTACAGTGGACACATGCACTATCCATTTTCAGAGCTGTGTTCTCATGTATGGTCATATGGGGGCCAAATCATCACACAGATTACTTGCTATTGTTCTTCCTTTATCACTTCCCTAATACTGAAAGGAGCTCTCAGAGGCAAGCTGCTCAGGACAGGAGCACTGGGAGGAGTGGGGAGGAGCAGCTCCCAGTCGCTGGTCCCACAGCACGGACACCTTGGGAAGTCATTGCAGAACACGTGAAATGCAGTTCCTTCATGTAATGAATTGCATTTCACATCGTCCTTGTACAGACAGAGACAACTGCTCAGAATGCCAGCCAGAGGAGAGTCAGGCTGGGCATCTCGCTGTACTTACTCTGTGCTTGCTGTGGACAACAACCCTGGCTGGCCCTGATGTATCTCCAACATTTGATCTAATTTCTGTTGCTATCAGTCAATTATACTGTCATCACAAAATCAGAGGGAGAGTATAGTATAAGAAAGGGTCTGTGGTTATTTTCTTTTTCAGTGTGATCTCTGCTGAGCATAAGGTTTGTATTTGCTTAATTAGAACTTTACTATAAACATTAAAGGCCCTAAGGCCAACCTGATTTGTTTGAGAAAGGCAATAAGTTATCTGACAAAACAGTTTGATCTCTGTATAGAAATCTTAGTCCAGCTGAAGCCTGACTACATCCTCAAGCTTCCCATCCGTTTGTCTCTCACATCCTTTACTGCACCACAATTCCTCCTGCAGCAGCCTCAGACAAGTCAGTAAAAAAATATATAAAAAGCTTCGTCTTTCCCTTTCAGATGGATGCTCTGCTGCCCACCACAGCGCTACATCCTGAACAATCATTGCTTCTTGTGACTACTAGGAACGTGTCAGGATCTTGAAAGAAATAATTAGATGCCAGCTTTGGATAATAGAGTATTTAAAAATCAATTAGCCTTAATGGGAATACTTCACAAGTTTTCTCATGATTCTGCTGTTTGACATGATGTGTTGAAGTGTGTCTCACAGACAAGTAATAGCCCAGTATCTCACGGGAAAGTGAAGCCTCCACTGTGATGTACTAAGCGTACATTTTGCTGCTTCTGGAGTCCATTCATTTCGTGCCATACCAGCATCAATGAACTTCCTAGCTGCTGTCAGCGTGTTTAGTGCACATGTCAAGCCAGCACTGTGCTGGTCCTGACATCAAACAAACTGGCAGCAATCAAGATATTACCTCGAGCTGGCAAGAAAGAAAAATAACAGGAGCATATAAGGAACAATAACTGAAATACTTCATCAACCACCCCAAGTCTCCTATGTGTTGTGGCCATAGAATAATTAATCTGCACAGACAATGGCATAAAGAGTGTTGAATAGGATCAAATTGTATCTTTTGCTTCACAGTCCATGGAAATGTAATTTTAAGAGTGAAGTTTTTGGGAGCATGTTCTGCTTTTTCATTTCTTGGGGTCTGTCTGGAGGCTGGTCTGGTCCGATTTGCTCCCTTGCTGTAAGTGCATCCTTAAATATCTCCTACCCACAGAAGGCAGATTACAAAGCACTGCTGGTCGGCTTGGCAATTTGAACCCTTTTGGGGTTTGTTTTATCCCTCGCTGTTTTCTCTCTGATGTTATGATGGGGCCGATTACTGACAGATCCTTGGTTCATATGTCTTTCTGAATACAACTCTCTCCAAATCACATTGATTTGAGTGCAAGATTTACTTCTAAGTGCATTAAAAATGCACATTTTATTTTTCTATCACTAAGGAAAGGAAATCAAGGGGCCACAGAAATGTCAGTTCCTCCTCTATTCTCCTTTTGCTACATGTCTGAGATCCAAGCACATGAGAAGTGGCAGATTGGGGCTCTATCCCCTTCTTTCCTGGGAGGTACCTGAGCACATTTTTTCCAGGGAATGACCAGCACCACCCGTCTACCAAGTTCTCCCAGGCAGAATTTTGCTTCACCCTTCCTGTTGATGCTATATGCAGCTGCTACACCAAATACTACCCATGCTAACCCACCCTGCAGAGAAGGTGCTTGAGAAACAGCAGGGAGATGAGATATCTGAGTTTCAGAGCCCAGTGCAGTGAATATTTTGTCCCTTATCCCCAGCAGCAAAGTGCCAGCAGGGCAGATCAAGCAATCCCCACATTTTGCAGCTCCCTTTGCCTGAGGGAATATCCAGGGTACAGTGCCTCATGCAGCAACTGCCCGCCAATGTCTCAGATACGTGCTGTAAATCCTGGGCCAGGGATAGAAGGAAATAAGGAACCTCAGCCCTGCTTTCTCCCCGCTATTTCTTGATTAAAACACCCCAACCTACTTACATACACACACACACACATAAAAAACCCAAACCCAAAACAAATCCAAAGCAAACAAGCAGCTGCTATTGAATTATTGGCCAAACCAACTTGAAATTTTGCTGATGCTGTTTTTTACAATGCTTTTGGTGTTGAACCAGTTTGATATATTTTAAACATTTCAGGAATTGAACAGAATGGCTGCTCATGTAGTAGATAAATGTTTGTTGTGCATACTAAGAGCACAAAGGTACTGCCTGGATAAGAGAATAGCAAAGATATTTTAAAATGCTTCATAATCTAAGTAAACAAAAACACATATATAAATCAAAAATAGCATAAATCAGATTTTGTCTGTGGGGTGCCCTTTCGAGCATCAGAGCGTGGGAAGAGACTGCTGTGAAACATTAAAAAAAATAGCTCTATTTGCATCATTTCAGTGGTTCCAAACAAAACAGCCATCATTGCATGAGATGAATAAGGGATGCACTTTCCCCTGTCATTTTGCCTGGCACTTTCTGACTTCAGCTCAAACTTTAAGCTGCACTCAGCCAATCCTGCAGCATTTCCATTTCACTTTGGCCATAAAATAATTAAATAAACAAGCCCACCCAGATGCAGCAGCGTATCTGCGTAAATGGATTGTTCAGAAATCTCTCCTAGAAGTTAGTTTCTCAGGTTTTTTAAATGGGTAGCCTTGGGCTCATATATCTCTTTAAGTACCAACACTATGAATCACCTTGTAGAACTTCTTAAAAAAAAAAAAAAAAAAAAAAAAAAAAAAAAAAAAAAAAAAAAAAAAAAAAACACCTCTGCTGTTATAATAAAAATGAAAAATTGAGCTCCTTCTGGCTTCCACTATCTGAGAACTGTGTCATCGCTTTCTTTTCCTTCTTATTCTAGTTTGTAGACTTAAGGAATAAACATTTCCCAGGATTTGACTGACGAATATTTGTATATGAAAGCACCTGCACGATTAAACAGAACAACATGCTTTTAGCTTGTCCTTTGCTCTGCTCAGCAATCAGTTCTTTTGCAGATTTGCATAGTTATGATGACATGGTAGCAAGGAGCTCTAAGCACTTGTTTCATCTACCCCGCTTTTTCAAGTGCTTATCTTTCAAGTATATTAAAAATTATTGCTTTGAGCTGTGCAAGGTGATAGCTAGGGCCTCAAGAAAAGATACAGGGACCATTGCTTCACACTGCTCCTGGAAGCAGATGGGACTGTAGGGTATGGCAGCACCATGTCCCCTTTTCCCAAAGCAACAGGTCGACTCAGATAACTCAGTTGGAGTAGATGGACAAGATTCCTTCTGAGCTGCCCCCATCATGCTGTTTGGTGGGTTTATTTAATGCTGCTGTTGCCAGTAAAGGCAGCCTGCAGCAGAAAGGAGGCTCCTGTGTGCCTGTCCTACTCCCTTGGACATGAAGCCAACCTGTGTTCTCTTGTCTTTTCATCTCTCTTTTACTAAAGACAGAGTAATGGTGAAGGATTCATTTTTAGTCATGATAATCTATTATATTTAAGAAGCAAAGTTTAGAATTGGGAATTGGTTATTTTTTCTGAAGTGACTATCTTAAGAATTTAAACAAAATAACAAGACTGAATTTCACAATTCTTTGCAAAAATCCATTGCAAGTGGAAAAAAAATAAAAGGGGAGCAGTAAAAAAAAATCAACAGGGCTGTATTTAGCATCAGAATATGTTAAAGTATAGCAGTATTTTCTGTTCTCCAGTCAACAAGGAATTAATTTTGAGATTGGATTTCCTCTTTTTCCTAGGAAGCACAGCAAGGATTGAGGACCTACCAAGGAGACAAAGGATGGGAATACAGGGAGGGAAGGCATCCCATTGATGATTTTGTTTGTAACTGTCTGGCTTCCTGTTCTAATTTGTTTTCATAGAGGTTTTCCCTTCATCAACCCACTGCCTGCTTTGCTCCTGCTTTTGAGCCCTTCCAGGTCTGAGAGCAGCTGTGCTAGCCTTGAACATCACTGCATAGCTGGATAGGGCCACTGATGACCCCGTGGGATACTGAGAGACTGCAGTATCCCCCGGGGTGCTTTGATATAGATTAGGGTCTGGAGGTACTGAAGACAAGTGCCTTTTCTCCTCTGATCTTGCCGTGAGGAAGCGCAGAGGAGGAGGGGTACTATTTCACCTGCAATGTGGGATCTGGCACTGAATCACCTTCTGGGGATGGGATGCAGAACATGAACAGAATAAATTCATCTGAAAGGAGCTCTTGTGCCCAGAGAACAGTCCTATAGTCAGGAGAGTGAAGCTGTGCATTTATATGCAGTGTGGAGGGTTGGCGAGGCTGCTCTCTGTGCTCCAAGCACTCTCTTGGTTAGACTTCAACATGACAGACAGCCATCAGGTGCAGACACAGATGGGAGATGTAAGAATTCTTCCTAGAGAGGACTGAAATAGCTCCTGACATTCAGAGAGTTGCAATGGAGATGGACACTTCACAGAGATGTGGATAAAAACTGCCGTGGCTCAACGTGAGGGGGTGGATAACGTGGAAGAAACTCTGTCTCCTTCAGAAAATATCTTAACACATCCTGGAAAGAGGTGCCTTCTCCAGGCTGGGAGCACCTGAAGCTGCTTAGCTAACTCCTCTGCTCTCATGGACCAACTGAAGCAGTTGGAAATTTGATATCTTTTTCCCACATCTAGATTTGAGTGGTCTTCACTGCTGCTTCAGGGAATCCCAGGTGTTGCTACCTGCCCACTGTGGAGGGCCCACTTCAACACTCCCTGAAATGCAGGAGCACATCACGTGTCTTCCCTGAATTATGCACAAATCAGTTACTGAAATGGATGTTCAGGGCTGACAATAACAGCCTTGAAGGACTGAGCACTGGAGTAGTACTCTGTACAAATGGATCAGGAATTTTCTTTCTTTTCAATCATCCCTTTCTGTTTGCAGTGTGGGTCTTTCTTTTCCTGTGTACCATGATTTGCAGACCGAGGTTCTGGGCTGCTACTGTTTTTGTGCTTCTGGTGGTTTTTTTTTTTTTTTTTTTTTTGGTTTGTTTGTTTGTTTGTTTGTTTTTAATGCACCCATGGAAGCAAAGAGCAAGCAGAGTAATCTTACATGGAGTAGAGATGCTTCAGATAGGAGCTTGTTAAATACCATCACCTCTGCATGCAGGCTGGTGAGAAAAATGGCATCCAGTGCTGTACTTTTCCAAAAGAAAAGGAAGAACCTGGCAAATTCACAGCTAGGAATTAAAGACAGGTAAAATACTACATTGTCTTACTTGGACACGTCTGGTGTTGTTTAATCAGTGTTTTGGCAGCTAACCTGTGAAGGGATGACACACACTTCAGACCTGTGGGGATTCACAAGCAGCACAGCACATACCACCAGGAGCAGCCATAGGATTCCACATAAACAATGTTCCTTCATTCAGATGAGTTTCAACAAGCCCTAAGACTCTCACAAATTCCCTGTCAGGGAAGTTCCTTGTCCTGCTTCACTTATTCCTGCCAGTCCTGGGCTGGAATGAAGAAAATGTTTAACAGTGTTCATTCAAAAGCACTACAAATAAGGAGTGTACTGAAAGCACAGAGGGATTTTCACATAAAAAGTGAAAAACCTTAGTATGAACAGCGTTAGATCAAGGCAAACCAGCAGCACCTGCATTTTTATTACATGCACACACACACACATACACACACAGACCCAAAACTGCCTGGTTAGCGCTTATCCTTGTTTTCATTTCTGAGGAATATTGTTGAAATGAACCTTGGATATTGTACTCTGAAATGGGTATAATGCAATGCCTCAACCTGCCCCCATACTGCAATCTTTCTTTCCAACCCCAGCCCCAACCCCAATGGACTTGTCAGCAGTTTCTATCATTAGCAACATAATCCCTCCTCTCTCCCGCTCTTTCTTTTTTATGTTTTCCCAAGGCTGCACCAATAATGAATAATTTACCAGTGTGGAGAAAGAAAAGTGTCACTACTGGAGTCTCAAGGCTCATCACTCACAAACCTGTCACATGGTCAAGAGTCATCAGTGCCATTATTTGTGTGAAGAGAAATTAGCACTAATCTACTGCTGAGTCTCTTGCTCCAGCCACTGTAAATGGTGCCAGATTCTTAACAGAGCAGATTGTCAGTGCCAATACAAATTGCTATCTCAGTAAAGTTAAAAAAAGGAAAAAAATCCTCCTCACTCACTTCACAAAGGTATCCCACATGTGTTTAGAATTCGAGGAGAGGCACTGTAATGCGAAAGGATGTTACCTTTTCCACAGTGGAGAAGTGCTAGAGATTTGATTTGCTTCTCTTCTATTAATAAATACCATTGAGTCCAGAGAAGGGGACCCAAGCAGGACTTTCAAAGGTGTACACTCCTGTGCAAAAAGGAGATAAGGCTTTCCATGTCACAGAATAAACATGTGAATGCTAAGATTTTAATTTTGGGGAGGAAAGGAAACACCCTGTACTGAAGTATGAAACGTAAAAAAGGCACAAAATAGAACAAAATGGTGTCTTCAGTAAATAATCAGGGCAACAATGAGAACTATGGTGTGAGCGGCATCCTCTTGTGAAAAAGGGAAGAGATGGGTAATGTACTAAATTTGCTCCAGCAGTCATTTCCATCCATCAGACCAGGGATTTAAACCCTGCTAGCATCAGCAGGTTTTTGGAACACCCACTACACAAAATCCACAGCAAAAGCAAAGCTGCCATTGGCCCAGCTCATCCCAGTGGCAGAAGAAGTGACAGCTGTGGCTCAGAGGCAGAAAATCCCACAGTCCCTCCTTGAGGCCTCAGTGGATCCCATCAAAGGGCAAGGCTTTTTCCCCACTGGGGATCAGCCCCCACATCTGGTGAAGTCCAAGCAGAGTTCCTGTCAGAAAAAAAAAAAAAAAAAAAAAAATTGTTTCCATCTCTGAAGGTTTGAAATGGTTTCATTTTCTCTCTCTGTGCTTCCCTTTGTTTAAAATAATTTTCCAATATTAATTTCTAGCAAAATAAACCTGTCTGAATAAATGAATTATGAGTGCAAAATGTAGTCCTTTGGATCATGAGGGAAGCTGGCCTAAAGTCAAAAACATGGCTTTATAAAACAAAATTTGGAAGCGTGAACTTTTTTGATTTTGATCAGAAAAGTACCTAATTTTTTAAAAAGTCTTTTCCTTTTCTCACTCTGGGAGGATATGCAGGGAGCCAGGTCTCCAGCCTGGCCCTGTGCCCGGCAACCAGCCTTTAGGATTGCCCTCACACTTCTTGGCAGCGCAGCTTTGCCAAAACACACTCTGGGGGCACCCCCCAGCTACAGCAGCCAGCGTAATGCCCGCGGTGGGAGACTACATGAGAAACGTAACACAGCCTTGGGCTGCATTATGGTTTGCACCTAGGATCCTCCAAGGACACTACACATCATAACTGCCAAAAATTCACCTCCTTGCAGCCCTTGGAGGTCACTCCATCTCTGCCTGAGCCGGCAACAGGGCTGAGCTTGCTGTGGGGGAAAACAGGGATCGATAGTTCAGCTTGGAGATCTCAGCATCACAGCGAGAGAAGGACTGGCGTGCGGGAGGGCTCCTTAGTGCTGGGATTGGGAGAGACCCCAGAAGTACTCAGCAGATATGGAAATATGTGCATCCAAACACAAATGCAAAAACTCTAAGGGCTTTTAGACAGCAAAATAAGTGTGGGCTTTAAAGTCCAAAGATTTTTGAGCTTTTTGTTTGTTTGTTTATGCGAGATTTATCTCTTTTCTTTGACTGAAAAAAGGCAGAATCTCTCACAAGTTTTCTGTCACTTGTGCAAACTAATGGTCCTAAAGCTGGATTCCTGACTGAATTTCCTGAATGCCTTTCCAAAGTTTATCCTCTTCACTATCCCTCTTGTCTTGATTTTGATTGTATTGCCACTAAAGATCGGGAAGTGGCCATTCTTTAAAAAAACTTAGCAGACAAGCATTTCAAAAAACATCCAGATTCTCTTTCCTTCTCCACTTTTTCCTGCTGCTCAAAGTTATCTATTCCACTATAGCTACGTGTCCCAAATCAACACACACCACCACCAAAAAATCTCCACCTCGCTGCATTTGCTGCATCCCCAGTGCCCAACGCTGACTCCCTTCCCCGCGGTCAAGGGTTCTATTACTCATCACATCCTTACCAAGAGAAATTACCTACTTTACAAAAAACTAAGGCATTACAAATGTTTTCTGTGACTGTGGGACCATGAATTATGGGAGGGGACTGGTCCTCAGTGAAGTCCAGTTGTTGAAGAGAAGGATGAGGTCTATGAAAGAGCTGCTTGACTGAAGAGGCATCTTCACTGAAGGGGCTGGGGATCAGGTCACTATATCTTGCCTCTATTCCTCTTTATCTCTGCACAGCAAATCTCTGTTGCTGTTTCAGCTCACTAGAGCAAAGATGCAGAAACCTCAATTAAAGTGTTTGAAGGGACTCTTCAGAAAGAAAGTGAATGTGGCTGAGATAGGCTCTATTCAGACATGGATTTTACTGCGATTTTGCTCAGGAACCCCTGATGCTTTCTAGCTCCCTGAGCACATCTGTTGCTGGAAACCTAACAGTATTTACCTTGTTAAAAGCAACTTGTGTCAAAAAACATCAAGAAGGAACAGAGTGGCTGTGGAGGCTCCTGGGAGAGATTTCCTCCATGTGCTGCTCCCAGCAGCTTGCAAGGTGAAGGAGAGGGCACCCTCGGCCCCTTGCCTGGACTCGCTACAAAGGCAGTTCTTGGCAAATCATGGCCCCTCAATGAACCACGGGAGGATTGGTCTCCACCTTCCGCAGGGAGGGCAAGAAATTCAGCTGTTAAATTGCCTTACATCATTCCATTGGCAAACAAGGGCTTTCTTCATCTGGCAAGGCGTATGTCAAAGCCATGAAACCTGCGACTGCAGATCTGTGAGGCAGGTCTTGGCTTCCTCTGTGATTTTCCAGTGTCTCCACCCCCAGCATGGTATCATCAGGCTAGGTGGTGGGAACCCAGTTCTGCCTGCCTAGATGAGAAGCTCATAGATGACAGAGTAACACCCACAAAAGGCATTTTGGGTTCCTGCAGCTCCATCTATCCTGCCCAGCATTTCAGGTTTTTGGTCACATTTATTTTGCCTTCAAGAAAGAAGTTTATTATGACCTTTGCTCAGAGCAACTGGAACCAGCCTGAAAGATGAAATCTGTAACATATCGGATGATGTCAGCTCACACTTTTCTGCAAGCCTCCCCCAGACTGAGTCACAGCAGGAGGGTTCAAAGTCAGTACTCAATAGCATGAGCTTAAACATATACTGCCAGTGGCCTAATTTATTGATAATTCCGAGTGGAGTGAATTTTTGTGACTTGTTGCTGTTCCCTTGTCTATCTCCCAGTGCAAATGAAGAAAGATGCCCTTCCCATATTAGTAACAAGCTTGACATGATTCAATTATTTTCATTTACAAATACAGCTTAAGTACTTGCTTTAGTTATTTCTTAGTTCACACTTTATGCCCTTGCATAGGTATCAAACTTAAAAAAAAAAAAAAAAAAAAAAAAAAAAAAAACACAAAAAAACCCATAATTTAAAAGTATTATATTTAACATGTTTTTAGCAAACTGTTCTTTGTCAAATGTACATCCCAAACCCTTGTTCAGCAGTTGTGGATGCTTCCAAATGATGCTAAAAAAATCAAAGTAGCAATCTGCCTCAGAACAGAAAAGCTCAGGTCACTCACCACATGTATGACCTCCTGAAAAAGCTCTTTGGCTGGTAAACATAAATTCCCTTAGAACCTGCTAAACAGATGGGGTGCACACGCATTGAAACTTCTGAGTGCATTGCTCTCTTGTACCATCATACCAGGCACTAATGGGTGGATATCAAATGTATTGATCTACCAGCACTTCAATACACAATCCACTATCTAGACTGGCTGCTCTCACAAGCAGCAAACACTCCCTAAGCAGGGGGATGTCATTTTTGTCTCTGCAGAACTGTTGACTCAGAATGTCTTGTGACACATTTCTTGCACTGCTATGGCTCTGAGCAGAGTGGTCTCATAGACCTCTGCCAAAACATCTCCTACTGCAGGACCACTGCAAAATCTGTGGCACCACTCATGGATGCCAATATCCCCCAGTGACTTGACCAGCCTCTCTGAAAAAAAAAAAAAAATATCTTTTGTCCAAAGAACTCTCTGCTTGATGTAGTCTGCAGCATTTGTCATTTGTCAATCTGTGCTTGCCTCGTGATGCTGTAATAAATCATAAATGCTATGGTGCGCTAGTTGGTTTTGCTGCACTCCAAACCCATTGCAAATATAGATGCAAACAGTTCTTTGAAACTTAACCTCTTTTTTTTTTTTTTTTTTCCCCACAGCTTTTTTTACAGAGGCATATTTTACAACTACTGATGTCTGCTTTCTCTCACACTTTATTATTATAAATTAGCAGGGTCAAAGAGCCCCCCTTAAGAAGGTTTAAAACAACACTTTTCCCCTTTGGTTTTAATGCCCTACACCAGTTTCTGTGCCATCTACTGTGTAGCAGCATACCTCCCACTTGCCTTTGTGATCCTAAATATCTATGCCCTGATTCATTGTTGGGGCATGCAGTGGGAGCCAGATCACAGCACTTGCATGCAGACCTTTTTATAAGAGCACAACAGTATCCATTAAAAGAAAGGAAATCTCTTGCTTCAGGGAAAACAAAAACACACATGCACACACAAAAAACCCCACAGCAACCTTCTATTATAGTCTGCAGCTAAATTTGGAGCTGTGGACCTCAAGCCAAAACATAACCACAGTTTAGGGGAAGTGGCATAATATATATTGTAATTACAAGGTTCCACTACAATAACAGACCACAGAACTGGCCAAAAGGTGAGTTTATCTGTCTTTGTTGGCAGTGGGAATATGGGTAGGTTTCTTTTTGCTGATTTTTTTTATTCCTTTAAAGGGAGAAATAGAACATTCCCCTTTCCCCATCACTCTCCACCCAAATGGCAGCTCCTACATGCTCTGTCAGCTGAGGTTAGCTCCATAACACAGATCTCTTTTCACTGAGCTATTCTTTTACTAGTAGCTGTAATGGGCTATTATCTGTGTGACACAACCTCTGGAGTGGCAGAAGACACCTCTTTCTCCTCCACTGACAGATTGAAGAGCTAAATTATAATTTAAGGAACCAGGTGCCCAATTCTGTCAAAATATCTCATGTGATGGTTTCTTATTCAAGAGAAAACTATACATAATCAAGTAAAAGCGTATGAGGGTTCCAGGTCTAAAAAGAGATATCAGAGACAATATCAAGTAAGTGATGTTAATGCAAAGATGACCTTCTAGCTATTGTGTGCTTAGGGTTTAACAGCTTAAGAAAAGCTCAGTAAGGAAAACAGATATTGCAGGCTTTGCTAAAATCAAAATATGAAAATAATTCCAAATCAAAGTGAAAGTGACTGTCTGAATTTCACAGAATAAACAAGAGAATACAAAAATTAGTTAATTCCATAGGTGAGAAAAAATATCTGACAGTTTTAAATTCTTTTATTTTGAAGACTTTATGGTTTTAAAGCTTATGAGCTAACGCATGAGATACTGTTATGCTAAAAATTTAGTGAGTGTTCTTCCACTTAAATGAACAGAAGATTAATTTAAAAACATTAAATTATATTACTTGAAGGATTATATGTAACATTCCCAGTGCAAGTTTAAACAAATGTCAAGGTGCCCTGCTCTTGGCATCCCAAGTCTTTGATTTGTAAAGCAGCTTTTAGACAATTTAACAGCCAGGAATGGTTTAAAAGAAAGAATTTACTGGTATACGTGACAATTTGTGTTGTCTGTCTCAGACTTCATAACTTCTTCCCATTCCTGTGTGACAAGCATTAATGGGAATGCTTGTGAGGTGTTTTCACTCTATGTTGAACAAAACCTTTGATAGCATTTTTCTCCCAAATCTAAGCTATTTATATAACACTATTTACTTTTCCTGTGTGCTGGTTTTAGCTGGAATAGGGTTAGTCTTCTTCATAGCAGCTGAAGTAGGGCTGTGATTTGGATTTGTTCTGGAAACAGTATTGGTAATCACAGGGATGCTTTAGCTGTTTCTGAGCAGGGCTCAGCTGTTTCTGAGCAGAGAAAAGGCAGAGTCAAGGCCTTTTCTTCTGTTCACCCCACCCCAGCAGCGAGCAGGCTGGGGGTGCACAAGGGAGAGGGCATAGCTTGGACAGTTGACCCCAAATGACCACAGGGATAGTCCATAACCTATGGAATCATGCTCAGTATACAAAGCTGGGAGACAAAGTAAGAAGGGGAGGACGTTTGAAATGACAGTGCTTGTCTTCCCAAGTAACCTGTCCTGTTGGAGCTCTGCTGTCCTGGAGAGGGCTGAACACCTGCCTGCCCACGGGAAGTGGTGGATGAAGTCATTCTTTAGCTTTGCTTGTGCATGGGGCTTTTACCTGACCTGCTAAACTACTTTTATTTCAACCCACGAGTTTTCTCACTTTTACTCTTCTGAATCTCTCCCCCTCTCCCTGAGGGGACTGAGCAAGCAGGTGGCTGTGTGGTGCTTGGTTGCTAGCAGGGATTATACCCAAATGCCCTATGAAATATATTTTGATATTCTAGCAATAAAACTAAGAGGAGACTATGGTAGTGGTCTTAGGGGCAAAGCTACTTCTAACCCAAAAATTTTACATTGATAACACCTGCTGAAGATGACTGGTAAACTTTAGAGGATCGAACTCACAAGAGTTCTATTACAGCACTCCTGCTTCAGTTCAAGCAGGGACATCTTTGATCTCTCTCCTGGTCTCAGCTTTGAGATGGTTTCAGAGACACACAGCATGTAGGAGTACAAGGTGAGCTTTAACACTGGGATTTCTTTTGACAGTCACAATCACACATCAAAAGAAGTGAGATAAGCCAATTTAAAATAAAGGAAACATGACACAGTGTTTACTGAATGCTGGGTGTTCTCTTTGGATCGAGTGATGCCCCCACCACAACACATCTGGGCAGGTCCTGTGGGAGTGCATTACAGACCCTGCTCTTAACAAAACTCATACTCACTGTCTGAAATTTATTTTTAGAACTAGTCCTCTATGAGTCTCCCCTTGCCTCCTCTCTGACTGTAAGATTCCCTGCCCCTTACGGGCAGCATTCTCCACATCCAAGATCCATTCAAATGAACTGTCTTCTCATGTCTGGGGAGGACCAAAGTAGAAAATAGTTCCTCTTCCCCTACACATATTTAGGGGCTAAGGGGCCAAGACTCCCTGTTTTAATCCTGTTGTTTCTGTATCAATGACAGGAACACCTTCCTGTCCTCCTCTTTATGAACTCTGTTTCCATTCTCAGCTGGGTTAGTGGAGCCAGATCCAGAGGCACAAAACTGGAGGCCCTGCAGCCACAGCTGCACACACTACCTTTATCCATGTCAATGGCGGTAACAGACTACTTCTTCCCTCTTTTTGTCCTTCCTCTGTAGTCCCACAGCTTACCCCAAAGGAAGAATTAACTGCTGTTGCACTTAACTCATCTGCAACAGACTCTGCTGAGAGCCTTCCTTTACTACCCCTGCCCACATCCTGTTACTCCTATCCTGACTTCAATAATTTGCCTGGAATCACAGCAGGGAAGCACTTTGCTCTGATGCTTTCCTGAACAGTGATAATGATCAAAAATATGTCAAGACACAGAAAATTCACAATTTTCAGTTTATTCCAGTGATAATTTTTTGTCCCTTACTTTTTTCTTCTTGAAACTTAGAGATCCCAGATTCCTTCCTGAAGAGTCTTTTAGCACCCAATGTGTTGTCATCCTGGAGGTGAATCTAGAGCATTTGTGTAAACTTTCAGTCTCTTTCTCAACAGAATAATTTAGATCTGTTGAAGCTTGCAAATGCAAAGCTTTTGCTGTCTAGCTTGGGAAACATGTATGTATATCTCTACATACACATGCATACAAATGTATTTAATTTCCATTTGAATATTCAAACATCTTTTTTGAAATGTGTCCATCATAAAGCCAGTGCTGCAGCTACTTCCTACTTTGTGATTCAATGGCTGCATTTACTATTTTGCAACAGCTTGAGATTCGGAGCTCGCTTTGAACCGTTTGTGCCTAAGACCACTACTTTTAGAGGCACTGCTTGCCAGATCCACTGCTGTGAAAGTCTGCCACCATTCTTATCCCTGCCCCTCTCTAAACATTTGTTTTTATTGAAATGCAGTTTCTTTGTCTTGACCAGTTTGCCATGCTTTATGTATCACTGCTTGACTTTCTCACCCTTACTATTTTTTCTTCTTCTGTCTACTTTTCCATTTTCCATTATCAAGTTGCCAATTGTCATTTCATGAGTATATAATGAGTGTTGAGCTACAAGTAAATATACTTAGAGATTAGAAGCAATTGTATACGTGTTTGTTTTCATTTTGCTCTTACATCCAGATTGTTTATGAATGCTCTGAACACAGGATGATGCAAAATGGCTTGTAACATGGTAGCTTCTCTGTATATGACTTTTCAAAACTTCTGAGACCCTTGCAATTGGTCTCTCAGGGTCTCAGTTTTCAATTACAACTCTACTCAATATTAAGAAAAAAATCTCTGTAAAATTTCTATGTGTTGTCAAATAAACTCACAGCCTCAAATCACGAGAGCTGGAGTGATGAAAATTGGTTCTGAACAGAGACCTGCTGACCGTAAATACAAAGCCATGGGGCCTGGTGATCCCAGTCCTGTAATATTACTGATTTAAATCTTCTATCAGTCTTTACATTCAGGTACTCTGTGTTGTTAATATTCTAGCATGACATCAGCCACTTAAAATTATTCCCCCAGTGTTCTTAGCCTTGCTAAAGAGATTTTCTTCCTGTCTTTGAGTCTCTTTATTAAATTTGTAGACTTCAAGCCTTCTATCTATAGTATTCTTTCTACTTATTAAATATTGGTGGTTTGGGATTTTTTTTTAATCTCAAATTCCTGCAGTTGGTCCAATTTTAATGAGAG